>NC_084553.2:29893450-30003450 GCF_033978685.3 Nerophis lumbriciformis
AAAAACTTTTCATAGAACTGAGCGATCAGGGGAGAAGGGCACTAGTCAGGGAGGTGAACAAGAACCCGGTGGTCATTCTGTCAGAGCTACAGCATTCCTCTGTGGAGAGAGGAGAACCTTCCTGAAGGAAAACCATCTCTGCAGCAATCCACCAATCAAGCCTGTATGGTAGAGGCGCCAGACGAAAGCCATTCCTTAGTAAAAAAAAAAGCACTTGGCTGCCCGCCTGGAGTTTGCCAAGATGCACCTGAAAGACTCTCAGACCATGAGAAATAAAATGATTTAGTCTGATGAGGCAGATATTGAACTCTTCGGCCTGAATGCCAGGCGTCATGTTTTGAGGAAAGCAGGCCAATACCATCCCTACAGTGAAGCATGGTGGTGAAAGCAGGCCAATACCATCCCTACAGTGAAGCATGGTGGTGAAAGCATCATGCTGTGAGGATGTTTTTCAGCAGAAAGAAGTTAGAAACTAGTCAAGATAGAGGGAAAGATGAATGCAGCAATATTCAGAGAGATTCTGGATGAAAACCTGCGCTCTTGAACTCAGACTGGGGCGACGGTGCATCTTTCAGCAGGGCAACGCCCCTAAGCACACAGCCAAAATATCAAAAGAATGGCTTCAGGACAACTCTTTAAATATACTTGTGTGGCCCAGCCAGAGTCCAGACTTGAAATCAATTGAACAACTCTGGAGAGATGTGAAAATAGCTGTGCATCGACGCTTCTCATTCCACCTGATTCCATTTTGGAATAAGGCTGTAACATAACAAAATGTGAAAAAGGTGAAGCGCTGGGAATACTTTCCTAATGCATTGTATCCATTCACGTACTGCATCCATCCATCCGTTTTCCACCACTTGTCCTTTTCGGGGTCGCGGGGGGTGCTTGAGCCTATCTCAGCTGCTTTCGGACGGAAGGCGGGGTACACCCTGGACTTTTCACCACCTCATCGCAGGGCCAACACAGATAGACAGACAACATTCACACTCACATTCACACACTAGGGCCCATTTAGTGTTGCCAAGCCACCTACCATTCATGTACCGTATTTTTCGGATTACAAGTCGCAGTTTTTTTCATAGTTTGGCCGGGGGTGCGACTTATACTCAGGAGCGACTTATGTGTGAAATTATTAACACATTACCGTAAAATATCAAATAATATTATTTAGCTCATTCACGTAAGAGACTAGACGTATAAGATTTCATGGGATTTAGCGATTAGGAGTGACAGATTGTTGGGTAAACGTATAGCATGTTCTATATGTTATAGTTATTAGAATGACTCTTACCATAATATGTTACGTTAACATACAAGGCACGTTCTCAGTTGGTTATTTATGCGTCATATAACGTACACTTATTCAGCCTGTTGTTCACTATTCTTTATTTATTTTAAATTGCCTTTCAAATGTCTATTCTTGGTGTTGGGTTTTATCAAATACATTTCCCCAATAAATGCGACTTTTGACTTTATTAAATGTTTGGGTAGAATTTTATTCAACAAGACCCATTTTATTTTAAGCGATATAGGAATTTATCAGAGCTGTTTATCTATTTTATGGAAGAATGTAGTTAAATAGAACTGGCACCCAATGTTATAAAAAAAAAAGTATTGATTTTGAAATGAGAATACATTTTGAATCGAATCGTTAACACCAAGAATCGTAAATAAAAGAAGTTTGGAACCACTCGGACTTTTCATAGAACTTAGCGATCAGGGGAGAAGGGCCCGATTCACAGCCCTATTATATACTGTACATGTGATTTCTTAATGTTTTATGTTGAATAAATTTGCAAAAAAATAAATAAAAACAAAAACAATGTTTTTAAGTTGTCATAATAAGGACTTGTGTTTAGAATTTTGAGGACACAATGTATTCATTCCATTTTGGAATATGAGGCTGTAACATAACAAAATGTGGAAAAAGTAAAGCGCTGTAACTACTTTTCGGATGCGCTTTACGTGAATGGATAGATTATATATGTTTGCATTAAGCATGGATGTGAATGGATCAAAATGTTTTATGTGAGTATGTGAAAGGATAGCCATGTTTAGACCGTGCATTTACTGTATGTGAATGGATAGATATTTTTGCGTTATGTGATTATGTTAATGTTTAGACAGGTTATTATGTGGCTATGTGAATGGTTTGACATGTGTACGTTATAAGTGTATGATAGTGGATTACATTTGAACATCATTTCCTTTATCAAAGCAACAAAAGGCTAAACTTCTTAATGGAAGAGAATACTTTTACAAGGCACTGTTTACATTCTGTATGCAAATAGAAAGACATGTTCACACTGAGGTATGCATTTAGGGTGTATGTGAATGAAAAGACAGCTGCACAATTGTGACAAATAATGTTTATTCCAATGTGAGGATGGCCATAACAATTGATTATTAGGAATTGATTTGTGTTTTAACTGTGACACAGCATCAGCAGAGCCAGTAGTGCTAACATGTGTTAGAAAGACCAAGAAGTGTGATTATACTTTCATCTACTGTATATGTTGTGCAGTATGTACTGTATGTGTTTCACCCAGCACATCTTGGACAAAGAATGAGCTTCTCTGTCTTCAACAGCACACAAGCATGACGAGCAGCACCAAGAGCTACGTGTGTCCCGTGTGTGGGCGAGCGCTGAGTTCGCCCGGCTCGCTAGGACGCCATCTTCTCATCCACTCCGAGGACCGCCTCTCCAACTGTGCCGTCTGTGGAGCACATTTCACAGACACCACCAACTTCAACAGGTTCTGCTCTCATAGCTTTACTTCCTGTAGGATAATACATTTCTTAGCATTTTGACCAATTCATTCATAAGGGATTTGGAATTGTACTGGTTGTATGTGAGTGGGAGTGAAATGCAAGGGGAGCGGCTGAGGGTGTGCGTGCGAGCGTGCGTGCGTGCGTGCGTGTGTGGGCGTGTGTGCGGGCGTGCGTGTGTGAGAGTGTGCAGGCGGGCGTGCGTGTCTGCGGGCGTGCGTGTGTGCAAGCGTGCAGGCGGGTGTGCGCGTGCGTGCGTGTATGCGGGCGTGCGTGTGCGTGTGTGCAGGCAGGCGTGCGTGTGTGCGGGCGGGCGTGTGTGTCTGCGGGCGTGCAGGCTGGCGTGCGTGTGTGCAAGCGTGCGGGCGTGCGTGCGTGTATGCGGGCGTGCGTGTGTGTGTGTGTGCGGGCGTGCGTGTGTGCAGGCGGGCGTGCGTGTGCGCGTGTGTGCGGGCGTGTGTGTGGGCGTGCGTGTGTGCGTGCGTGTGTGCGTGCGTGTGTGTGGGCGTGCGTGTGTGAGAGTGTGCAGGCGGGCATGCGTGTGTGCGGGCGTGCGTGTGTGAGAGTGTGCAGGCGGGCGTGCGTGTGTGCAGACGTGCGGGCGTGCGTGTCTGTGGGCGTGCAAGCGGGCGTGCGTGTGTGCGAGCGTGCATGCGAGCGTGCATGCGGGCGTGGGTGTGTGTGTGTGTGTGCGTGCGCGCGCACCTTCAATTCAATCAAGTACATGTTTTCCTTCCAGAGAGAAGCTGAAAGATGTCCTGGATACGACCAGGCTGGATGTCTCAGGTGGAAGGGACACGTGTCCCCTGACCCACTCGCTCTCCAGCAGTCCCATGGCCAGTCCAGGACCCGACCCTCTTTCCTGCCACAGACCAGGACCGGGTCCCAGTTCCTGTCAGGGCCCTCAGCCATGCCAAGTTCCCGACCCCAGCACAGGTCTCTGTCAGGCCCATCGAACGTGTCACGAGTCGGTCCACATCTCCAGTTTGTGTCAGGGTCCTGGACCAGACCGAGGTTCCTCCTTCCCCTCGCTGCCTGACAGTCTGCTCTCTGAAGGACCGTCGCTCGCGTCCATTCCCGACTCCCTTAACTCCTCCCCCTCCGGTCTTCCTCCAATCCCAGACATCCTGAGTCCGATGCCCGTGTATCCTGCCGGAGTTCTCCTGGTGTGCAACAGCTGCATGGCCTACCAGCAGCTGGTGGACGCCCAGTCCCCCGCACGCAAATGGGCTCTGCGCAGGAAAAGCGAGCCGGTAGAGGCGCGCATGCATCGCCTGGAGCGCGAACGCACGGCCAAGAAGAACAAGCGCGCGTGCGAGACGGACGAAGAGCGAGAACTGCGGCGTCTGCGGGACCGCGAGTCCAAGCGCATGCAGAGGATGCAGGAGACGGAGGAGCAGCGGGCGAGGCGTCTTCAGCGGGACAGGGAGGCCATGCGCATGAAGAGGGCCAACGAGACACCCGAGAAGAGGCAGGCCAGGCTGATACGCGAGAGGGAGGCAAAGAGGATCAAGCGGCGGCTGGAGAAGATCGACCCCGCCCTCAGGACGCAGATAGAACACGACCCCGCCGCTATGGCTGCCCTGACGGCGGACATGAGCCTATTTCAGTTCCCCTGCTCGGTCCCTTCTATGGATAATGGACTCTTTATGAAGCTGCCCTAAGAAGACCACTTTCACTTTCACTTCATTCTAACGCTGCCTTCACACTTGTCTTTGCTGCGCTTAAACCAACTCTCATGTTTATGGCGTCAAAGCAGTAACAAAATCCTTGCGCGTAAAAACCACACTCATGACCTCTCTGCACGAGCGACTCATTTTGCGCACTGCAATTTAATTGCCATTTGCCCAGATTTTAAATTGTATTTCTAGAGATTTCACTAGTTTTAAGAGCTTATTTGATTATTTTTAATGTTTTATAATGTTAATTTTAGCATGAATATTATATTTAGTCTATTCTCGTTAAAAAATGTTAAAATTGAGAAAATAACTACCGATTTTCAAAAAATATATTTTGGTTTATCCCTGCATAGAAAATATTGTTCTGCAATATCTCGAGGATGCTTAAATTAAGAATTGAAAGTAGAATATTGCTTGTTTTCAAAATAAAATGCTTATTTCTATCTTTATAGTCCTGCCAATTTCTAGATATACAAATCTTAATTTAGGATGTCTTATCAAGTAAAATGATCTGTACATGCAGCTACTTAATACCACTAGTTTTTAATATTTTTTCCTGAAATCAAATATTTTGACAGCTCACTTATGTAGTGTGCGCACATAGACTCATTTTGCACATGTTTGGACCCATTTTGTGCATACGCAAACCCATTTTTAGCCCATGTAAGCTAACTTTGCACACATGCGGACTCATTTTGTTCATATGCAAACTAATTTTTTGCCCATGCAGACTAATTTTGCACATGTGCAGACTAACTTTGTGCATACGTAAAGACATTTTTTGCCCATGCGGACTCATTTTGCACACGTGCGGACTCATTTTGCACATATACTGACTTTTTATGCGCGAGTGCGGACCCATTTTGATATGCAAACACATTTTTTGCGCATGCGGACTCATTTTGTAAATACGAAAACAGGTTTTGACCATGCGGATTACTTTTGCACGTGTGTTTTGCAATCATTTTGCGCGCCTATGGATTCAATTCATGCATGTGCAAACTAATTTTTTGTACATGCGGACTCATTTTATGCAGGCACCAACCAGTTTTTTGCGCATGTGGCCTCCTTTTGCATATGTGCAGACTCATTTTGCACACGTGTGGACTCATTTTGTGCATACGCAAACCCATCTTTTGACCATGTGGATTAGTTTTGCACACATGCCGACTAATTTTGTACGCACACAGACTCATTTTATACATGCGCAAACACATTTTTTCGCATGAGCAAACACATTTTTTGTGCATGCACGCAAACTGATTTTGCACGCATGCAGACTAATTTTTCACACGTGTAGACTCATTTTGTGCATGGGCCAAATAATTTTAAGCTTGTGCAGCTTCTGTGCGTGTGTGGCATGTTTTTGCACGTACACAGTCTCTTTTTGCACTTGCGCTTTCTCTTTCCCCACCCGCACAACGTTCCACTCTTTTGGCACTAAGGGGCGGGCAATAAATAGATGGCCCAGCATCTCCCCTCCTTTCTTATTGGTCACCAGGAGACAGTGAAGTGTGAAGTGAATTATATTTATATAGCGCTTTTCTCTAGTGACTCAAAGCGCTTTACATAGTGAAACCCAATATCAAAGTTACATTTAAACCAGTGTGGGTGGCACTGGGAGCAGGTGGGTAAAGTGTCTTGCCCAAGAACACAACGGCAGTGACTAGGATGGCAGAAGCGGGGATCGAACCTGCAACCCTCAAGTTGCTGGCACGGCCGCTCTACCAACCGAGCTATACCGCCCCAGTAGATGTTTAAGGCGACCAATCAGAAAGAAGGGGAGATGCTGGGCCGTGTAATCAAAATGTAGAATGTCGGAAAAGACACATGGCGAACAATCGCGCACACAGAGGCCTCACGGGCTTAAAATGAGTTTACAGTCGTGTGCAAAATGCAGTGAGCTTTTAACGCGCCAAGATTGTGGCCCTTTTTTGACATCATACATGTTGCATTTTGTATGTGTGTGTCACTAGCACGCTCATGTCTATTTTAGAAGATTTTTAAGCAGGTATATACAGTAATACTGAATTATTTATCAATCAAGTTCCAGACACCCTGAAATATGAACAGGAAAGACGTTTTATGGAGAATAATCCTAGTTGTACGCACACAAAACAATATATGTAAATGATGAAAGAAATGATCACGTTTACTTTTATTGAAGATTGAGGCCAAGGGAGGAGCCACATAATGCTCTTTCTTGAATTCAGTAGTTTTTCACCTTCTTTATCAAAGTACTCACAACTTTCTTTGGCCCCATTGTGGATTAAATTGCAGTCATACTAAAAAAAAAAAAAGACATCGATACTGAGTCCCCAATGCGAGGGATGCTTAAGTTTGGGAGATGATATCTGATCAAACATACTATTTTGTTAGGTGCAATATTTGGCTGTACGATAACTGATATACGAAAACCGGAGCAACATTTAAAAAAAACTAATCATAAGAAAAGTGTGGCTGTATAAACAGATAATATCAGAGCCGGATATGTGGAAACAACATAAGATGTCCTGAAAAGTGCCCAATCATGTCCGTACTTGAGACTTTCTCCACTGATGGCGGAGACGGCGGCCATTTAGATAATTGTCTCTTTCAAAAGGACAGGTTATAGGTTGGTTTTTTTTTTTTTTTTCAAAAGACAAAAACAGCTTGCGTGTCTGTGATAACGTGTAATGTTTGATTATTGAAGCACAAGTGTGAACGCAGCCTCAACAAGACTTTTCTTTCTTGTGGTGAAGAATGTTCCAACTTGATTCATTCAAGCATGTTGTAAAGAGATTTGATTTGAAGAGATGTTTTTGCACATAATTCATAATATCATGTGGACTTTGTAGCCATGGAGCCCGAATCCCTTCCTCCTCACCTTCTTCAAGCTGCCGCATCAAGTCGTTGATGTCCACTCAACCTTCTACCTCACTTGACTGATGTTTCTACTAGTGCTGTCCCACTAGTACTACCTGCTAGTTTTACTTACTAGTACTACTTACTAGTGTTGTCACTACTTCATCGGACCAAAAGCAAGAGTGTGTATCCTCCTGAGAACTACAGCTTCTCTTTGTGGTCCCAAAGTACTACAAACTAGGGGTGTCCCAATCCGATATTGACATCGGTCTGATATCAGCAAAAAAAAAAAAAAAAGTATCGAATGATATCGGCTTGCATGTAAAATGTCCCTGCTTCCTGGAGGACATTTAGGACTCCTTGTATCGAACGTTTGATCTTTTATTGTGTTTTAGTGAAGTTATTTACGAACGGTAAACATGGAAGGCTATAAGCTACTAGGAGCTAGCAGCTACACAGCAGCTAAGCACACAATAGCACACATGCTAGACCAGCCCTTGTCTAAAAGTGGGGCGCGGTGCGATGCTTTTTTTTCCCCGTACCAGAATATGATGAAGCGTATGTAGGTAACACAGTAACCACGGTGGGAGACGAGGAAAGACCAGTGTGTTGTTTCCTTTAATGTTAATACGCTTACAATGTTATGCAGACGTATAGTTATAACAATTGTATAGATAAGTTATACTGTTTGTCTATAATAGTATCGGAGGTGTAAAAAAATTTTTTTGAGAAGAACTGTGCTAGACATACGTAATAAATGTCCTTATTTGAACAATATTGCAGTCTAAAACATGACGTTTGTCAATGTAAACAAATATCAAATCATTTTAGTTGCATATTACTTACATTTACCAAGTCTCCAAGGCAGAAACGTATTAGAAATAATTCAGTAACAAACGTGTCTGCATTATTCAACTAACTGCCTCACTGCTAAATCTTTCATAAAGTTAGTGTTTTTCATACCTACCATTGTTCTCTGACTAAGTTCACTTGATCAAACCTTTTCTAACATTCTACACTACATAATACAAGTTTGTGCTATGTTTCCTGCTGATATCGTATCAGATTAATATCAATATCGGCTAACATTCAAGGCTCCTACATTGGTATCATGTTGGAAGTGGAAAAGTTGAATCGGGACACTCCTACTGCCTACTAGTCATGGTCTACTAGTATTGGTCTGATAGTATTGTTCTGCTAGTACTGCCACTACTTCATTGGACCAAAAGAAAGACTGTGTGTCCTTTTGAGTACTACAACTTCTCTGTGTGGTACCAGAGTACTACAAACACGATGACAACTTCTCTACTCGGTTTTCTGACATATTCTGCTCTTGTGCTCAATCAGTGCTGCTGTTTCTCCTCATGACTGTACAATACATGTTATTACCTCTTATTTTTATCATCATCACTGGCAGTCAAATATGCTCCAAAAATGTCCTTACTTGAATTGGGCCTGAGTTGGTTGGATCTTCAGGCCTTGCTTTGTAGCGTTCACTGCACGATTTTGCAAACATTGTCACCAATAACCACCATGAACCTCATATTTATGCAATATTGTCTCTCCATGTTTTTCCTTGTCACTCTTTTGTTCTTTTTTTTATATTTAAAACATGGTATTTTCTTGCTGCATTTTTTCCCAACAGCGTTTGCATGTGTTTGTGTCACTCCTAGACCAACCTGTCAAGCAGCATCATTTTCCATATGAAGTTATTCATCTTACAACAATGAAGTTGGAGTAAAAGTATTGGCAGTAAAAAAAAACGAAGACTTGATTTACCAAATGTCAACATTTTATGATAAAAGTAAATCTGCAACTAGTTAAGAGAGCTGCCATACTCATCAGATATTGTTACATATTAGCTCAAAAATATTCATCTTTATGCTCATTAAAGTCAGCATTTCTATCTCATGATAATCAAATTGTATTCACATTAAATGACTACTTTTTCCTTCAAATATGACTATTTTGATCAAATTACAACAATGTATTTGTGATATTGCAACTGTACAGTCCATCCATCTTCTTCTGCTTATCAAAAGTTGGGTCGCGGGGGCAGCAGCCTAAGCAGAGAAGCCCAGACTTCCCTCTCCCCAGCCACTTCGACCAGCTCCTCCCAGGGGACTCCTAAGCGTTCCCAGGCCAGCTGGGAGACATAGTCTCTCCAACGTGTCCTGGGTCTTCCCTGTGGCCTCTTACCCATCAGACGTGCCCTAAACACCTCCCCAGGGAAGCGTCCGGGCAGCATCCTGACCAGATGCCCGAACCACCTCATCTGGCTCCTCTCGATGTGGAGGAGCAGCAGCTTTACTTTGAGCTCCTCCCAGATGGCAGAGCTTCTCACCCTATCTCCAAGGGAGAGCCCCGCCACCCCACTGAGGAAACTAATTTAGGCTGTTTGTACCCGTGATCTTGTACTTTCGGTCATAACCCAAAGCTCATGACCATAGGTGAGGATGGGAACGTAGATCGTCCGGTAAATTGAGAGCTTTGCCTTCCGGCTCAGCTCCTTCACCATGACGAACCGATGCAGGGTCTGCATCACTGCAGACGCCGCACCGATCCGCCTGTCGATCTCACGATCCACTCTTCCTTCACTCTTGAACAAGACTCTGAGGTACTTGAACTCCTCCACTTGGGGCAAGATCTCTTTCCCAACCCGGAGATGGTACTCCACCCTTTTCCGGGCTAGAACCACAGACTCGGACTTGGAGATGCTGATTCTCATCCCATTTGCTTCACGCTCGGCTGCAAACTGGTCCAGTGAGAGCTGAAGATAATGGCCAGATAAAGCCATCAGGACCACATCATCAGCAAAAAGCAGAGACCTAATCCTGCAGACACCAAACCGGTTCGCCTCAACGCCTTGACTGCGCCTAGAAATTCTGTACATAAATGTTATGGACAGAATCAGAACAGAAACTGTACATAAAAGTTATGAACAGAATCGGTGACAAAGGGCAGCCTTGGCGGAGTCCAACCCTCACTGGAAACAGATCCAACTTACTGCCGGCAATTCGGACCAAGCTCTGACACTGATCATACAGGGAGCGGACTGCCACTATCAGACAGTCCGATACCCCATAATCTCCGATCACCCTCGCAAGACTTCCCGAGGAACACAGTTGATGTAGATTGGTTGGGCAAACTTCCAGGCACCCTCAAGGATCCTGCCAAGAGTATAGAGCTGGTCCACATTTCCACGACCACGACGAAAACCACACTGCTCCTCCTGAATCTGAGGTTCGACTATCTGGCGTAGCCTCCTCTCCAGTACACCTGAATAGACATTACCAGGAAGGCTGAGGAGTGTAATTCCACGATCATTGTAACACACCCTCCGGTTCCCCTTCTTAAAGAGAGGAACCACCACCCTGGTCTGCCAATCCAGACGCACGGCCCCTGATGTCCACGCAATGTTACAGAGTCTTGTCAACAAAGACATCCCCACAGCAACCAGAGCCATAAGGAACTCCGGGCGGTTCTCAGCCACCCCCGGGGCCTTGCCACCGAGGAGCTTAACTACCTCGGCAACCTCAGCCCCAGAAATAGATTCCCCAGACACTGCTTCCTCATAGGAAGACATGCAATTGGGATTGAGGAGGTTTTCGAAGTATTCCCTCCACCGATTCGCAACGTCCTAAGTCGAGGCCGCAGCACCATCCCCACCATACATGGTGTTGACAGTGCACTGCTTCCCCTTCCTGAGGCGGCAGATGGGGGTCCAGAATCGCTTCGAAGCAGTCTGAAAGTCGTTTTCTATGGCTTCTCAGAACTCCTCCCATGTCCGAGTTTTTGCCTCTGAGATTGCCGAAGCCGCGCGCTGCTTGGCCTGTCAGTACTCGTCCGCTGCCTCCGGAATCCCATGAGCCAAAATGACACGATACGGCTCCTTCTTCAGCTTCAGGGCATCCCATGTCCATCAGCGGGTTCTAGGATTACTGCCACGACAGGCACTAACCACCTTGTGGCCATAGCTCCAATCAGCTGCCTCGACAATAGAGGTACGGAACATGGTCACCTCGGACTCAATGTCCAGCGCCTGACTCGTGACATGTTCAAAGTTCTTCCCAAGGTAGGAATTGAAACCCTCTCTGATGGGAAACTCTGCCAGACGTTCCCAGCAGACTCTGACAATGCGTTTGGGCCTGCCAGGTCTGTCCGGCATCCTCCCCCACCATCAGAGCAAACTCACCACCAGGTTTTGATCGGTAGAAAGCTCCGCCCCTCTCTTTACCCGAGTGTCTAAAACATAAGACCGCAAATTCGATGACACAACTATAAAGTTGATCATGGAACTACGGCCTAGGGTGTCCTGGTGCCAAGTGCACATATGGACACCCTTATGTCCGAACATGGTGTTCGTTATGGACAATCTGTGACGAACACAAAAGTCCAATAACAAAACATCACTTGGGTTCAGATCAGGGCGGCCATTCTTCTCAATCACACCTTTCCAGGTTTTACTGTCGTTGCCAATGTGAGCGTTGAAGTCACCCAGCAGAACAAGGGAGTCACCCGGGGAGCACTCTCCAGTACTCCCTCCGGGGTATCCAAAAAGGGCGGGTACTCTGAGCTGCTATTTGGTGCATAAGCACAAACATTCAGGACCCGTCCCCAAACCCGACGGCAGACAGAAGCTACCCTCTTGTCTACTGGGTTAAACTCCAACGTACAGGCTTTGCGCCGGGGGAGGCAACAAGAGTTGCAACGACAGAGTGGGAGAGAGTCCAGCCCCTTTCGAGAGGACTGATTCCAGAGCCTTTGCTGTGCATCGAAGTGAGTCCGACCATATCTCGCCGAAACTTCTCCACCTGGCCCAACAGCTCAGGCCCCTTCCCCCCCCCGGTGAGGTGACGTTCCGAGAGCTAGCTTTTGTAGTCGAGGATCAAACCGCCGAGGGTCCTGCCTTCACCCGACCTCTACGCCCCCTCCTATTGAGTGGTGAGCCCATTGGAGGGCAACTATACAGTGGGCACATAATTAATGCATTAATTTGCATAAAATACTTTGTATTTATAAAATTGTAACCTATTTGTAATAATACAAATGTAAATCTCGTAAACACACTATTTTTCTCATTCTAATTTTTTAACCCATAAGATGACTTTTCTGAATATTCCCATCACAATCTTACAATTTATTTGCAATATTACAAATATTTTTGATATAATTTGCATAAATTACTACTTTTTCCTCAGAATTTTCAGACTTAATTCTCTTAAACTTGTAACTTAATATAAAATATTACAAATTACCGCAATTTTTTTCTCATCATATTCTATTTTATTCTCATAAATTACTATTTACTTTACGACTATACTCACAAAAAAGTATTGTATTTTACTGGCAATATTACAACCATACTCATAAAACTAGCATTTTACTCGTATCGTTCCAACTGTGCTCGTAAAATATTTGCTGTTTACAAGTGATATTGGACTATACTTGTAAAATTACTGCATGTTACTCGTAATTTTACGACTACACTCAAAATTTGTATTTACTCGTGATACATTTGCCTAATTGTAATATTACGACCATATTTTAATGAAATATTTTAATTTTATAACGGACTTTGTTCCCACAAATAAAATATTTTTTATCATAATATCCTGACTTATTTCACATGAAATTACTATTTTTTTCCTCCTATTAAAATATTCCGACTTCACTCTCATAAAATATTGCAACTTTTGCTTTTTTATATTGTGACTTTATCCTCATGAAACTACATTTTCTTGATATGGCCTTCATTTTGTAATACACAGTACTGATTTAATTCTCAAGGTTTTTTCTAATAACTATTCTCATGATAAGATTTTTTGCCCCTGAAATATATAATTTTTCTAAAATGACATTGTCCTAGAATATTCAGAATTTATTCTTGTTGCATTTTTTACAATCTTAGTATTAGCTCAGTCTCATAAAATGTCGTTTGGCTCTCTAAAACGATAGCTTCTATTGTAATATTGTATTATAAAGAATAAAGCCATAATATTGCTTTTTGTTTTAGATCACTACTGTTTCACTTTGTCCCTAACATTTCCAAAAGTCCACACAAAAGTTCTTCTAGGAGTGCATCAAACTTCTATGCAACATTTTTGACTTCTAATTCCAGAGAAATCATTTGAGCTTTCATTGAAACTATGCAGAGCACACCTTTATTTGTTTTACTTTGGAATGCAACTTCTCAGGAGATGTAAGACAGCAAGGTAGCTTCATTTCAGGGTCAACAGCAAGGTGTCACAATGAAAGGCAGGTTCTGTGTTTCAGGTCATATTCCTTTTCGCCTCACTTTATGAATACCAAGTAGTTTCTTTTTTGGAAAGTTGCTACAATTGCAGAGGAAATGTTAGTAAGTCAATGTCAGCTTTTAGCTCTGTTGATGTGTTGCTAAGAAGTTACTGCATGTGGGAAATGATGTCTTCTTCTCATGTTCTCTTTATGCCTGCTTCTTCTTTTTTTAAATACACATTTACTCCAAGAGTTATGTTTAACTAAAAATGGCCTTTCTGTTGATATGAGGATTTCCTCCTGATGTCATGTTTACAGCGTATTTGGCCAACGTTGTTGTCTCAGTGACTGCATTCAGTTGGGTGCAGTTGGAACCACATGATGAATGTGAAAATAAATATTCTTTTTTCTATACTTGTATTTTATACTTTGTTTCTAAGAATATCATCGCTAGGAAGTTGCTATGGTGACACTTTAATACATTTAACTTGTAATCATTATATTGCTGTTGTGTTACAATGCACTTTTACTTAACCCTTGTGCAGCCCTGAGCACGGCCATCGTTCTGAAGCAGTGGTCCCCAACCTTTTTGTAACTGCGGACCGGTCAACGCTTGAAAATTTGCCCCACGGACCGGGGCGGGGGTATTTTTTATTTTTTTTGTCATAAAAAAATACAATCATGTGTGCTTACGGACTGTATCCCTGCAGACTGTATTGATATATAATGTAGGAACCAGAAATATTAATAACAGAAAGAAACAACCCTTTTGTGCGAATGAGTGTGAATGAGTGTAAATGGGGGAGGGAGGTTTCTTGGGTTGGTGCACTAATTGTAAGTGTATCTTGTGTTTTTTATGTTGATTTAATAGAAAATACTTTTTTTTCCTTTTTTTTTTTTTCTTGTGCAGTCCGGTACCAATCGATCCACGGATCGGTATCGGGCCGCGTCCCAGTGGTTGGGGACCACTGTCATGAAGGACTGAAAGAATTTTGCCAGGATTGCTCCCGCTACAAGCATTTTATAAAATGACATTGTGTTTTGATTGCAACCTTGGTAAAATAGGATAAAAACAAAGTACACACACTTTCTCTTAAGACCTTTTTCGGCCCTATTGACTCCCAACATAACAGCTATTTGTTCACAGACTGTAGTCCTGGTATATTGCTGTTTGTTTTCCATGAAAACCGAATGAATCTCATTCTTGCCGAGTGAAAAACAAGAAAATACTGTTTAGGTGTAATTGCACCTCTGTGTAAGCGGCCCAAAATTGGATTCAACTGCCCAAAATAATTTTCATTGAATTTTAACGGTTATATATATATATATATATATATATGTATATATATATATATATATATATATATATATATCAATGTCAATAATACAAATAAGACAAAAATATTTTTATCGTGCCTACTGAGCTAGAATTAGAGAAAGCAGGCAGGATTTTGTTGAGTTCATTAAGTTCACATAAGTTATTTATATATATATATATTTTTTTTTTATATATATATTATATATATATATAACTTAAATGTATATAAAATATATTTGTCTACTGTTTCAAAATCAATGTAATGAATTACTGACCTCGTCAAGGCTGTAATTCATTACCCAACCTCAAATATTCCACTCTGCACCTTTTTTTTTTTTTTTTTAAGTATTGCTTATTTTTGCATTTTCCCATTATAAAAAACTGTTATTTTTGACAAAAAGCCCATAAAACACACCAAAAAAACCCTAAAAACTTCATATTAATACATATGAAGTTGTTAAAAGATTCCAAGCCTCAAAAATGGAAAATAAACATTTTTAAACTTTTGAATCCTAAGAACGTGTATTGTCTATATTGAGGTTAATGATACATTACGACTGAACTGATGTAAATGTCCTTTTTACAAAACGTCAGAATCACCATTGCAAGTACAAAAGAAAGTAGGCAATTTTGATAATAGTTTATATTTGTATATATGTGTGTGTGTGTGTGTGTATATATATATATATATATTATATTGTGTGGACATAACATGATACTGCAACGTCTCCAAGTTAGCTGTAACAATAAAAATACAATATCTTTGTGTCTTTAAAAGTACATAAAAAGAAAACAGGCAAACAAACAACACAAATAAAAATACAAAATAACAAAACAGCCCTAAAGTAGTTCACAGAGAGGTACAAATATACAGTACAAATCTAAATTTATCCAAAAAGGGTACAAAAAAATAATTAAAAAAGCAAATAAAATAGAAATATTAATGCTTTGTTAAATTCAGGTAGGGTAAAGTCTAAGGGTACACTTTGGGTGGACAAAACTCTATAAGGCTTCTGATAAAAGATCAATACAGATTGGTACGACCATACGATATTAAAAGTCACGGTACAAAGTCCATACAACCTGGATTATACTTGAGGATTCAATGTTACATTTACATCTTTGCATATAGTTTGCAGATTTAGGCATTTTGGGAGGAAAAAAACACGTTTTTATATTTTTTCTTTCTTTCAGTTAAACATCACATGAAAAAGCAGTGTCATCTTGTGCCAAAAAGTACAACAAATCCATCCTAAGTGGAAAACACACACTTCTTTAAAACTTTCAACCGTTCTATTTTGTTTTCCTCATTGAAATAACAAAAAAAAAAAAAAATTGAATAAAGGGCTAAACAACAGGACATAGACCACCATCAACGCACGCACGCAAACACAAACACACGTTCCAGTCTGCCACCAGACGCCATTCAAGTTTTTGCTGGATGAGAAGCAAGCACAAAACAATATGAGCACACACAACTTTGACTTGGTTGCTGATTCCCTGGTGGGTTTGATATGTCGCTTTGGGAGACATCGGCTTACACTCTATGGACCAATGTATTGGGACACCCCCCCACTCATCAATTCATATCTTCTTCACTTTACCAATATGTTATTGACTATTTCAGCTTTGAGAGAACAGAGCAAGGTGTCACAAATACTTTACAGTCTATTCAATGTGCTCATTTCTGCTTCCAAGCAATGTCAGCCTCAATTATGTTGATTCTATCTATCTCTCTCTCTCTCACACACACACACACACACGCGCACACAAAGCAGAAGTTAAGGCAACAAACAACTACATAATCACACACACACAACCTGGGAATTCCTGCTGTTGTGACTCTTTAGGTTAAAGCAACAACACTGCCGACCAAGAGGAGACATTTAGTGCAAGTACCCACAGTGACAGCCGCTTCAACTCAGGAGCCCCCTGCTGGGCAAGAGGTAACGTCACAGGTGACACTTTAAATGTCCAAATGACGCCAATGAGCTAAGCGTTTACTGCATAGAAGGACAACACTATTAAAACCCCTTAGCTAAGCGAAACAAATAGGGGTTCGGCAATGGAGATGTTAGGTTTCGATCCAAACTAACAGCGAAACAGCCAGGAGAGACTACGTTAAAAAGCACAAAAACAACCGTCAGGTGTTTTTTTTTTCAGTAGGAAATGTGTGCGTCGCCTGATTACAAACCTCCGAATGATTCTGTGTGCGACCTAATTGCACTTATTGTTAGGAGTGAGGAAAGTGCAGCATTCATCTTGGCTGATTAGTAAACATAAATCTAAATGTAGTCCCTTTTAAGCAATGACCCATAGGAATGAACCAAACCAATGAACCGGGGAATGAACCTAGGAATGAACCAAAGCAATGAACCTAGGAATGAACCAAAGCAATGAACCGAGGAATTGACCTAGGAATGAAACAAAACAATGAACCGAGGAATTAACCTAGTAGGAATGAACCAAACCAATGAACCGAGGAATTAACCTAGGAATGAACCAAAGCAATGAACCTAGGAATGAACCAAAGCAATGAACCTAGGAATGAACCAAAGCAATGAACCTAGGAATGAACCAAAGCAATGAACCGAGGAATTAACCGAGGAATTAACCTAAGTAATGAATCTAGGAATGAACCAAAGCAATGAACTGAGGAATTAACCTAGGAATGAACCAAAGCAATGAACCTAGGAATGAACTAAAGCAATGAACCTAGGAATGAACCAAAGCAATGAACCGAAGAATTAACCTAGGAATGAACCAAAGCAATGAATCTAAGAATGAACCATAGCAATGAACCTAGGAATGAACCAAAGCAATGAACCGAGGAATTAACCTAGGAATGAACCAAAGCAATGAACCTAGGAATGAACCAAAGCAATGAACCGAAGAATTAACCTAGGAATGAACCAAAGCAATGAACCAAAGAAATGAACCTAGGAATGAACCAAAGCAATGAACCTAGGAATGAACCAAAGCAAAGAACCTAGGAATGAACCAAAGCAATAAACCTAGGAATGAACCAAACCAATGAACCGAACAATTAACCTAGGAATGAACCAAAACAATTAATTGAGCAATGTGCTGGTACAAAAAGGTGGAAGGTACGACGGACGAGAGTATAACAAAGGACGAGAAGAAAGGTCTCAGTGTAAGCAGATGGAGCTAGTGCATCACCTGAAAACGTAACAGACACACTGCTGCTGCTGGTGGGGGACAAGGGGACAATATTGCTCACTATTGCATCCTAAGCTAATCAATGCATTCAAGAGACGAGCCGTGTAAAAACAGCTCTCTGAGGTACACTAAGGGAGCACAAGGCTGTTCACTAATCATACTGGAATAGAACACCTGTCTAGAGCAGGGGTCTACCAAAACAACAGTTGTCTTCTACTCTACATCGCATTTTGGGTTGTCAACTTAAGTTAGCTTAACTTGTGTGAAAAGAAAACATAACAGCAACCAGACAATGACAAAGTGATCCAATATGAAGAAAAGTAGTCCTTTGACCCCTGCTCTAGAGACTCGTCTTTATTCCAGTCTGTTGTACTCATGTTGTAATAACACACAAAAGTGTTAGTGGGCAAAAGTGTGTGTGTGTAAGTAAAGACACTGATTGTTTGATCACTAACTGGATTGTAAGACAAGTGTGACACTTTGTTGTCCTCCTGTAAGGTGCGCTGACAGCTAATGTCAAAGAACAACAACAAACGTCCTTGTTTAAGTTCAATGCCTAAAAAAGAAGAAACACAATCTCAGGAATGGTTAGGTTTTTGAGATCTGACCACGATCCAGAGTCATCGCAGGCTCGTCCAATTAGCAAGCGAGAATGTTCCAAATGAGGAAGTGGTGACAGACTAGACAAACCTACTGGGAAACTCCAAAGTTCTCCTTTGCACGCAGCGACACAGAAGATTTTTTTTCTAGTTGGATGTGCAAAAATCTTCTCAGCCTACATTCTGTTTTTCCTGCCCTTGTCATGATAATAACACCAACTAGTTGCTCATAAAAAAAGATAATGATGATGCTACTTCCCTGCATTTGAGCGTCCCTCAATGGAGAGTTTGACCTCCTGGGGGATGAACGAGGGTCGGATGTGTCCAGATGTGCTGATTTGAGGACCTGTGTCTCCCTTCATGTTGTATCTTTGGAGGCCAGGAGAGGACCAGCGCCTGTGCATGGCCCCCATGGCCGCATCCGTGAAGGCGGAGGCATCTGTGTGCAACTGGTAGCCGCTCTGACTCTTAGCGTGCTCACCTGAGGTCCGACTCGGTCTAACGGGGGGTTCAGGGTGCGTGGCTTCTTCCTTGTTGTCTCTGTCTGCCTCCCTGGGCCTGTCTCTGTGCGTGCGCTCTATCCTGAAATGAGTCTGAGGGCGGGACTGCTGCGGGGCAGGTGGCCCCATGAGCTGGTGAGTAGGTTCTGACGTGGTGGAAGTTTTGCTCAATGTCCTGGACAGGTTCTGCTGCTGGGGGTGATTGTGTTGCGCTGCTTTCTGCTGCTGTGGAGGCTGCTGTAGAGTGATGGACACGCACATGTCTCCTACTTGCATCTGATGGCAGGCCAAACCGTAGAGCTGAGTGGTGCGCTCCGGGCTGTGGGACGACCAGCCTTGACCGAAAACAAAAAAGGGGTGCTCCGGGGGAACGTCGATGGTCACTTTGCTCTTCTGCTCGCCCACGGTAAAGTGCAGCGTCACAAGGCCAGGTCTCTGCTGGCTAGCGTGGATGTCCACAACCATGCTGTAGTCAATCTTGAGGCCCCCGCTCAGCTCGGCGCTCCGCACAAAGTCTTGAGTCTGCAGGTCTTCCACACGCTTCAGCTCCCCGGTGGCCAACTGAATAATGGCTCCCTTCATGAAGTGCGACGGGCTGTTGGGAGCCGGCGCGAGGACGGTGCCGGAAGATAAGGCCTGGGTCACCTCGGAAGGAAGCTGGACAGCAGGCTGAGGTGGCTGAGCGGCCGTTGGCTTGCTCACATCCCTCTCAGGGAGGCACGCTCTGGATGAAGGACCTGACACTTTAAAGCTGGGTTTAGGAGAGCCATCATGATCCTGTGCTGAATAGTGCTGCTGTGGGTGATACTCCACAGGGATTAACACCGGCTGCCCATTGGCTAGCATGACAGCATGAGCAGGCTGCCCTGCTTGTTGGTGCTGCTGGAGGTTTGTCACTCTGGGGTCGCTGTAGCTCACAGGCTGGGCAACGTATGCAGCACGGCCAGAAGTGTTCTCTACATGGACGTCTCTGGCTCTCTGGACACTCTGAGAAAGATTCAAAGGAGCGAAAGAGACCTCCTTGCGCCCTGCGGCAGAATTTTGGCTGGAGATCCAACTGCCAACCATCTGCTGCACCTGGAAAAATACAAAATAAACTTGAATGAACACAGCCCGTCAGAAACCAAATTTTTTTTTCAACTATCAAAATGTATTCTAGCATGGCACTGAATTATTTCTCAGACACAAATGCACACAAGTGATAAACTGCATCACCAAGCTCTACGTATCAGTTAGGAACAATTCATGTAAATATTTCATTTTTGAGGTGAAATTATACTTTTGTTGGACCCATGTCCTACATATTAAAACAGGGGGGAAAGCACACTTGTAATATTTTAGTGAGCCTATTTAACTACATAAGGACACATATTAGAAATTATTTTTAGCAAGGGATGTTCCAATCAGGGTTTTATATCGTAAAGGTTTTATCGATACAATATCGATATTCCTTATCAATACCAGAATTAATCGGTACTCTTATTGGTATTGTATGTAATTGGTGTAAATAAAGATGTGAAAAAATGCATTTTTTTCTCATTATTTTTAACAGCACACCAACATCATGCAACATCTTACAGCAGGGAAGTCTTAAACAAATCAACTACGTTTGCAGTGCAAGAAATAATGCTGTTATCTTGTTAGAACCACACAATTCCATCAATGTGTTTCTATTAATTAAAATTACACTCAGCTGAAAATAATATTTATGTATGGCATGTACAGTCGTGGTCAAAAGTTTACATACACATGTAAAGAACATAATGTCATGGCTGTCTTGAGTTTCCAATAATTTCTACAACTCTTTTTTTGTGATAGAGTGATTGGAGCACATACTTGTTGGTCACAAAAAACATCATGAAGTTTGGTTCTTTTATGAATTTATTATGGGTCTACTGAAAATGTGACCAAATCTGCTGGGTCAAAAGTATACATACAGCAATGTAAAATATTTGGTTACATGCCCCTTGGCAAATTTCACTGCAATAAGGTGCTTTTGGCAGCCATCCACAAGCTTCTGGCAAGCTTCTGGTTGAAATTTTGACCACTCCTCTTGACAAAATTGGTGAAGTTCAGCTAAATGTTTTGGTTTTCTGACATGGACTTGGTTCTTCAGCAATGTCCACACGTTTAAGTCAGGATTTTGGGATGGCTATTTCTAAAACCTTAATTCTAGCCTGATTTAGCCATTCTTATACAACTTTTGACGTGTGTTTGGGGTCATTGTCCTGTTGGAACGCCCAAGACCCAACCTCCGGGCTGAGGATTTTAGGTTGTCTTGAAGAATTTGGAGGTAATCCTCCTTTTTCTTTGTCCCATTTACTCTCTGTAAAGCACCAGTTCCAATGGCAGCAAAACAGGCCCAGATCATAATACTACCACCACCATGCTTGACGGTAGGGTGTTCCTGAGATTAAAGGCCTCACCTTTTCTCCTCCAAACATATTGCTGGGTATTGTGGCCAAACAGCTCAGTTTTTGTTTCATCTGACATCACATGGACAAAGATAAGACCTTCTGGAGGAAAGTTCTGTGGTCAGATGAAACAAAAATGTAGCTGTTTGGCCACAATATCGAGCAATATGTTTGGAGGAGAAAAGGTGAAGCCTTTAATCCCAGGAACACCACTCCTACAGTCAAACATGGCGGTGGTAGTATTATGCTCTGGGCTTGTTTTGCTGCCAATGGAACTGGTACTAATAATAAAAATACAACTACATTTGGCTGCCAGAGTGTGTCTTGAGTCATAATGGAAGACCATTACAGTTAGATTAGAGTTGCAGGTGACTCACCTCCAAGTCACTGTCTGGAGTGCTACGCTGGCCCGGTGAGCTCAGCCTGCGTAGCTGGTTGGACTCGTGCGCCGCAGAGATGGCCGCTCCCTGTTGCAAACGTGCATTCCTTCCATGGTAGTCCGGTGCGACCTCTCGGGCTGCTTGATCTTTATCCCTGCCATTCATCTCTGGCTCCTTTTCCTGCACCCCACTGTGGGGGTCCCTGCAGGGGGTGGTGGTGGTGGTGGCAGCTCTTGCAGCACCCTGAGGGTGATAGAAGACCGGCATCCCCCGTAAGCTAAGCTCGGACGCGGACAGGACTCCGACAGCACCAAGGTGCTGCTGGGTGGTCTGCTCTGAAGGCAACATCAGCGGGACACCGCCGGGAGCTGACACTTTGGGAAAAGTATGAGCAGCTACCTGAGCCTGCGGAGGAGGGGAGACCACACCTTCTTGTATGACAGACTGGTAGGGAACCAGGTGGGCCTGAGGGATGCCGCCTGAGGGGGAGATTAATGAACCAGGGACAAAGCCGGGGGTTAAAGCGTAGGGTAATGCTCCATATGGGGAGCTGACAAACTGCAGGGAGGAATGAGGGAGCTGGGCGTAACCCAAAGGAGGATAAGGAAGGCCTGGATGCTGCAAGAGTGGAGAGTGTACAGTGTAGGCTGGGGAGATGTGGCTTAAGACTGGGTGAGGACTGGTGGGCGAGTATGTAACAGATGGTACAGCCACTTTATAAAGCATACTGTACTGGTCTACTGGCACTGCTGGTATGCTCTCAGAAGTGTCCATTCCAAAGTGAGGTCCTGGCTGAGCTCGCAGCCACTCTCCAGAAGGAGGGCAAGTCTGAGAATCACTGATGGCTGCAGAGTTCTGGATGGAACCCATTTCATCCTCGCCGACACCACTACTGACACCACCACCACCACCACCTACTCCGCCCAATGCCAATCCCACTCCCGCAGTCCCTGCAGATCCACCACAGTTACTAACAGGGAGGTCCCTCTTCTTAGGAGGCAGGCACTCCTGGTTGCGCTCCTGAGCTGGTTTCATTGCAACACTCTGGCCAAGAAACTATCTTCACTGTATGGCACAGGAGCTAAAACTTGCAAGCCAGTGGGGCCTCACAGAAACCAGCTCTGAAATCCCCGGGCTGACTTCCGCTGATGGCGCTCCTGGGAAGAAAGATAAACACAGGATAAAAATAAGGAGAGCAAATATATTTTTGCATGATATCTCCAAGCAGGCAGTCTCTGCTTTCCATCTTGAATTTATAGGTTAAGAAAAATCATGCATGGTCAGTAGTAGATGATGTAACCCTTTGCTTTGCAATGGTAGATATTAGGTTATAACCAGAGATGTCCGATAATATCGGCCTGCCGATATTATCGGCTGATAAATGCTTTAAAATGTAATATCGGAAATGATCGGTATCGGTTTCAACCTCCCGATTTTCCCGGGAGACTCCCGAATTTCAGTGCCCCTCCCGAAAATCTCCTGGGGCAACCATTCTCCCGATTTCCACCCGGACAACATTATTGGGGGCGTGCCTTAAAGGCACTGCCTTTAGCGTCCTCTACAACCTGTCGTCACGTCCGCTTTTCCTCCATACAAACAGCGTGCCGGCCCAGTCACATAATATATGCGGCTTTTACACACACAAGTGAATGCAATTCATACTTGATCAACAGCCATACAGGTCACACTGAGAGTGGCCCTATAAACAACTTTAACACTGTTACAAATATGTGCCACACTGTGAACCCACACCAAACAAGAATGACAAACACATTTCGGGAGAACATCCGCACCGTAACACAACATAAACACAACAGAACAAACATCCAGAACCCCCCCCCCCATCTCCCGAATTCGGAGGTCTCAAGGTTGGCAAGTATGCTCTAGTATACTCTGGACTGAAGCTGTGTGCCTTCATTGTTTTTGTTTTTCTGTTGTTTTGAGGCATGTTTAAAAAATAAAATAAAATAATGCACTTTGTCAAAGTCAAAGTATAGTATTTCCCATAGTTGTAGTGGGTATTAGGATTATCTCAGGGAGCGCATGTCCCAAATCCCAAATTGTGACTTCAATAATAAATATGGCAGTGCCACGTTGGCACTTTTTTCCATAACTGGAGTTGAAGTTGTTCTCTTATTTTGGAAAACCTTGTTTTTGATTGATTGATTAAACTTGTATTAGTAGATTGCACAGTACAGCACATATTCCGTACAATTGACCACTAAATGGTAACACCCGAATAAGTTTTTCAACTTGTTTAAGTCGGGGTCCACGTTATTCATTTCATGGTAAAGTTACATTGTTTAATGCATCCAGCGGGGCATCACAACAAAATTAGGCAGAATAATGTGTTAATTCCACGACTGTATATATCGGTATCGGTTGATATCGGAATCGGTAATTAAGAGTTGGACAATATCGGAATATCGGATATCGGCAAAAAAGCCATTATCGGACAACTCTAGTTATAACATTAGCACATTAGTACTAAAAGTGATATTCCTTTAGCAATGGACTTTAAAAGTACAACAAGTTCAATGAAAACATTAACATTTGCCATTAAATGTCATAGTTGAAGATTGTTATTGTTTAATTGAAAGTACCACAGAGGTAGTGTAATAAATTACAATTCATAGACAGTAATATAACAGTCTATATCTTAAAGTGGTCATATTATGAACATTTTTCTATATTTAAAACACTTTCTTGTAGTCTACATCAGGGTTCCCTAACCTTTTTTCCGCCAGGTACTGGTTTAATGTATGCATTATTTTCACAGACCGGCTTTCTACGTGTGGCAGATAAAAACAGCAAAAAAAAAAAAAAAAAAAAAAAAAAAAAAAGAGCATGAAAAATTTGCCTGTGGCTAAAATTTGGCACATTAACATTTTATATGTCCATTAATGTGCATTGTCCCATGTAATATAACAAAGGAGTTGTCATATACATGTACTAACAAGCTTATTGGTGTGTTTAGTGGGACAGGCAAAAGTTAAGTCGGAGAAAATGCGGTAGTTTATAAATGAATTATTGTTTCTGTGCGGCCCGGTAGCAAATGCAGCATGGACTGGTACCGGTCCCCGGACCGGTGTTTGGGGCCCACTGGTCTACATTACATGCAATGGTGGTGCTTTGGTCAAAATGTTGCATAGATTTTGTTTTACAGAACATTTTTAAGGAGCTTTCTGACTGACTGTCTCTTCAGAATGTTTTGTTGGCGGACTTATTTGCGAAAGCCCTCCTCCATGCGAAGCCCCCTTTGAATGTGTCTCCACCCCGTCAGCCACGTTGTAGTTTTTAGCTCTTCCATATAGAGTCTACTGACAGGTATAAGTTAAAAACATACGCTACTTTTTATAAGAAAAGGCAACAGCGGAGGATTTTAGCATGCATGTGCGAGTACAAGCCAGTCTGCCTCGCAACAAGATACACTCTGACTCGCACAAGGATCTTCGGGTAAACCTCTACCATAAATCTAATTAAATCAAACTTTATTTATACAGCACTTTTCATACACAGGCAAATGGCAAACAAAGTGCTGTACATACAAAAAAAGGTAAAAAAAAAAAAAACAACACCTATGCACACAGCATTTCTGACAACAACAACAAAACGCGGCAGGGCAATGAGGAAAAATGCCACCTCTGAGGTGTTTACACTGGAGAATAGCTCAAATTAACACCATCTAAAAAAATAATATGAAACAAATGACAAAATAAATGTGAAAACTAAATATATAATTAAGTTCCAAAAAACTTAACATTGAGAGAATAATAGTTGTAAAAATATAATTAAGATAGAAAACAACAAAATAAATAATTAAAAAAACAAAAGAGTTTAATATGATCAGTGAGAAGCTTGATTAAAAAAATGTGCCTCTAGCATTTTTTAAATATTTTTTCTGCTCTCTGGCAGGCTGTTCAACAGGTGGGGGTCATAGTGGCTAAATGCCACCTCACTGTGGGTCTTTGTTCTGGTATTTGGTAAAGATAAAAGTCCAGTGCCACAAGATCTCAGGATCTGTGAGTGTTGATATGGTAAGAGCAGGTCAGATAGATAAGAAGGTGCAAGGCAATTAAGACATTTAAAAACTAAAAAAATAGTTTTGAGTTTATTTATTTAAAATAGGGACGATACATATTAATGGACATATACATGTATTGATTGATTGATTGAAACTTTTATTAGTAGCTTGCACAGTACAGTACATATTCTGTACAATTGACCACTAAATGGTAACACCCGAATACGTTTTTCAACTTGTTTAAGTCGGGGTCCACGTTAATCAATTCATGGTAGATACGCAAAAATTATAGCCAACGGCTAATTTCCATCTTTAGTCGTTTCAGCAGGTGATGTTTACATAGGAGTTACATAAGAGAGCATTGACAAGGTACCCCTAGAGTTAGCTGCAAGGTAGTTGGTGCTTGTCGTGGCGGTAATCCTAGAACACGTTGATGGACACCGGCGATGAGGGATGCCGTCAAGCTGAAGGAATCCTATCGGGTTCTTTTGGCTCATAGGACTCCTGAGGCAGCGGACAGGTACCGACAGGCCAAGCGGTGTGCGGCTTCAGCGGTCGCAGAGGCAAAAACTCGGACATGGGAAGAGTTCGGGGAAGCCATGGAAAACGACTTCCGGACGGCTTCGAAGCAATTCTGGACCACCATCCGCCGCCTCAGGAAGGGGAAGCAGTGCACTATCAACACCGTGTATGGCGAGGATGGTGTTCTGCTGACCTCGACTGCGGATGTTGTGGATCGGTGGAGGGAATACTTCGAAGACCTCCTCAATCCCACCAACACGTCTTCCTATGAGGAAGCAGTGCCTGGGGAGTCTGTGGTGGGCTCTCCTATTTCTGGGGCTGAGGTTGCTGAGGTAGTTAAAAAGCTCCTCGGTGGCAAGGCCCCGGGGGTAGATGAGAACCGCCCGGAGTTCCTTAAGGCTCTGGATGCTGTGGGGCTGTCTTGGTTGACAAGACTCTGCAGCATCGTGTGGACATCGGGGGCGGTACCTCTGGATTGGCAGACCGGGGTGGTGGTTCCTCTCTTTAAGAAAGGGGAACCGGAGGGTGTGTTCTAACTATCGTGGGATCACACTCCTCAGCCTTACCGGTAAGGTCTATTCAGGTGTACTGGAGAGGAGGCTACGCCGGATAGTCGAACCTCGGATTCAGGAGGAACAGTGGGGTTTTCGTCCTGGTCGTGGAACTGTGGACCAGCTCTATACTCTCGGCAGGGTCCTTGAGGGTGCATGGGAGTTTGCCCAACCAGTCTACATGTGTTTTGTGGACTTGGAGAAGGCATTCGACCGTGTCCCTCTGAAGTCCTGTGGGGAGTGCTCAGAGAGTATGGGGTATCGGACTGTCTGATTGTGGCAGTCCGCTCCCTGTATGCTCAGTGCCAGAGCTTGGTCCGCATTGCCGGCAGTAAGTCGGACACGTTTCCAGTGAGGGTTGGACTCCGCCAAGGCTGCCCTTTGTCACCGATTCTGTTCATAACTTTTATGGACAGAATTTCTAGGCGCAGTCAAGGCGTTGAGGGGTTCTGGTTTGGTGGCTGCAGGTTTAGGTCTCTGCTTTTTGCAGATGATGTGGTCCTGTTGGCTTCATCTGGCCAGGATCTTAAAAATATATATACACGTTTAGGCAGGATTGTGGCAGCAGTGTTGTTCTTCCAGTAGCCAAGTTTTGAGATGTTTGGTGAAAGAGGTCAGGGTCGGAAGTTCACGTATTGTATTTGGTATTGAACTCCAGAAAAAGTGGCTTGACCAAAGGCACACTGTCACCTTTAGTACCTGCTCTTGTTGATCTGTTTGTGGTTTGTTTGTTTATTTGACAAATTATTGTAATAGAGAAGGTGCATTGTCATGGAAGATTTTGTAAATCAAGATGGCGCCGATGTATTTAACAGTGTTGTCCTAGTTTAAGCGCTCATGTCTCAAGTCAGTTACCGGTATGCACATTTGTCATAGCATGTCAGTTCTTGTGCAGTGAGTTTTTTAAAATCTTTTGCCTGGACATGCAGAAGAGCATCATTGGCATACATTTGCCCGGTGACAATAAAAGGACAACAACTTGGCAGATCATTTATAAAACTGAAAAGCAATGGACTTAGCACTGACCCCTGTGGTACCTCAAGATTGTTGTTACGTGATGTTGACTTAATGTTATGTATCCTAATACACTGTGATCTTGCAGTTACTGTACTTGTATGATTCAATCCATTTCAGAGAACGCAGGGAAAAGTTAAAACTAGACAGTATAAGTCAACAGTATCTGGTGGTTAATTGTGTCAAACTTTTTTTTTTTTTTTTCTAAGATCGCTCCTCTCTGAGCTGCCACCTTAACGTGGTAGAGGAGTTTGCGTGTCCCAATGATCCTAGGAACTATGTTGTTCGGGAGCTTTATGCCCCCTGGTAGGGTCTCCCAAGACAAACTGGTCCTAGGTGAGGGATCAGACAAAGAGCAGCTCGAAGACCTCCATGAAAAATAAAAACCAAGGACCCAGATTTCCCTCGCCCGGACGCGGGTCACCGGGGCCCCCCTCTGGAGCCAGGCCCGGAGGTGGGGCACGATGGCGAGCGCCTGGTGGCCGGGTCTGTCCCCATGGGGCTCGGCCGGGCACAGCCCGAAGAGGCAACGTGGGTTCCCCCTCCAATGGGCTCACCACCCATAACAGGGGTTATAGAGGTCGGGTGCGATGTGAGCTGGGCGGCAGCCAAAGGCAGGGCACTTGGCGGTCCGATCCTCGGCTACAGAAGCTAGCTCTTGGGACGTGGAACGTCACCTCGCTGAGGGGGAAGGAGCCTGAGCTAGTGCGCGAGGTGGAGAAGTTCCGGCTAGATATAGTCGGACTCACTTCCACGCACAGCAAGGGCTCTGGAACCAGTTCTCTCGAGAGGGGCTGGACTCTCTTCCACTCTGGCGTTGCCGGCAGTGAGAGGCGACGGGCTGGGGTGGCAATTCTTGTTTCCCCCCGGCTCAGAGCCTGCACGTTGGAGTTCAACCTGGTGGACGAGAGGGTAGCTTCCCTCCGCCTTCGGGTGGGGGTACGGGTCCTGACTGTGGTAGGCGCTTACGCGCCAAACCACAGCTCAGAGTACTCACCCTTTTTGGATTCACTCGAGGGAGTACTTGAGAGTGCTTCCCTGGGTGATTCCCTCGTTCTACTGGGGGACTTCAATGCTCATGTTGGCAGCGACAGTGAAACCTGGAGAGGCGTGATTGGGAAGAATGGCTGCCCGGATCTGAACCCGAGCGGTGTTTTGTTATTGGACTTTTGTGCCCGTCACAGATTGTCCATAACGAACACCATGTTCAAACATAAGGGTGTCCATATGTGCACTTGGCACCAGGACGCCCTAGGCCGCAGTTCCATGATAGACTTTGTAGTTGTGTCATCGGATTTGCGGCCTCATGTTTTGGACACTCGGATGAAGAGAGGGGCGGAGCTTTCTACCGATCACCACCTGGTGGTGAGTTGGCTGCGATGGTGGGGGAGGATGCCGGACAGACCTGGATGGCCCAAACGCATTGTGAGGGTTTGCTGGGAACGTCTGGCAGAGTCTCCTGTCAGAGAGTTTCAATTCCCACCTCCGGAAGAACTTTGAACATGTCACGAGGGAGGTGCTGGACATTGAGTCCGAATGGACCATGTTCCGCGCCTCTATTGTCGAGGCGGCTGATTGGAGCTGTGGCCGCAAGGTAGTTGGTGCTTGTCGTGGTGGTAATCCTAAAACACGTTGGTGGACACCGGCGGTGAGGGATGCCGTCAAGCTGAAGAAGGAGTCCTATCGGGTTCTTTTGGCTCATAGGACTCCTGAGGCAGCGGACAGGTACCGACAGGCCAAGCTGTGTGCGGCTTCAGCGGTCGCAGAGGCAAAAACTCGGACATGGGAGGAGTTCGGGGAAGCCATGGAAAACGACTTCCGGATGGCTTCGAAGCAATTCTGGACCACCATCCGCCGCCTCAGGAAGGGGAAGCAGTGCACTATCAACACCGTGTATGGCGAGGATGGTGTTCTGCTGACCTCGACTGCGGATGTTGTGGATCGGTGGAGGGAATACTTTGAAGACCTCCTCAATCCCACCAACACGTCTTCCTATGAGGAAGCAGTGCCTGGGGAGTCTGTGGTGGGCTCTCCTATTTCTGGGGCTGAGGTTGCTGGGGTAGTTAAAAAGCTCCTTGGTGGCAAGGCCCCGGGGGTAGATGAGAACTGCCCGGAGTTCCTTAAGGCTCTGGATGCTGTGGGGCTGTCTTGGTTGACAAGACTCTGCAGCATCGCGTGGACATCGGGGGCGGTACCTCTGGATTGGCAGACCGGGGTGGTGGTTCCTCTCTTTAACAAGGGGAACTGGAGGGTGTGTTCTAACTATCGTGGGATCACACTCCTCAGCCTTCCGGTAAGGTCTATTCAGGTGTACTGGAGAGGAGGCTACGCCGGATAGTCGAACCTCGGATTCAGGAGGAAAAGTGTGGTTTTCGTCCTGGTCGTGGAACTGTGGACCAGCTCTATACTCTCGGCAGGGTCCTTGAGGGTGCATGGGAGTTTGCCCAACCAGTCTACATGTGTTTTGTGGACTTGGAGAAGGCATTCGACCGTGTCCCTCGGGCAGTCCTGTGAGGAGTGCTCAGAGAGTATGGGGTATCGGACTGTCTGATTGTGGCAGTCCGCCAGAGCTTGGTCCGCATTGCCAGCAGTAAGTCGGACACGTTTCCAGTGAGGGTTGGACTCCGCCAAGGCTGCCCTTTGTCACCGATTCTGTTCATAACTTTTATGGACAGAATTTCTAGGCGCAGTCGGGGCGTTGAGGGGATCTGGTTTGGTGGCTGCAGGATTAGGTCTCTGCTTTTTGCAGATGATGTGGTCCTGTTGGCTTCATCTGGCCAGGATCTTCAGCTCTCACTGGATCGGTTCGCAGCCGAGTGTGAAGCGACTGGGATGAGAATCAGCACCTCCAAGTCCGAGTCCATGGTTCTCGCCCGAAAAAGGGTGGAGTGCCATCTCCGGGTTGGGGAGGAGATCTTGCCCCAAGTGGAGGAGTTCAAGTACCTCGGAGTCTTGTTCACGAGTGAGGGAAGAGTGGATCGTGAGATCGACAGGCGGCTCGGTGCGGCGTCCTCAGTAATGCGGACGCTGTATCGATCCGTTGTGGTGAAGAAGGAGCTGAGCCGGAAGGCAAAGCTCTCAATTTACCGGTCGATCTACGTTCCCATCCTCACCTATGGTCATGAGCTTTGGGTTATGACCGAAAGGACAAGATCACGGGTACAAGCGGCCGAAATGAGTTTCCTCCGCCGGGTGGCGGGGCTCTCCCTTAGAGATAGGGTGAGAAGCTCTGCCATCCGGGGGGAGCTCAAATTAAAGCCGCTGCTCCTCCACATCGAGAGGAGCCAGATGAGGTGGTTCGGGCATCTGGTCAGGATGCCACCCGAACGCCTCCCTCGGGAGGTGTTTAGGGCACGTCCGACCGGTAGGAGGCCGCGGGGAAGACCCAGGACACGTTGGGAAGAGTATGTCTTCCGGCCTGCCTGGGAATGCCTCGGGGTCCCACAGGAAGAGCTGGACGAAGTGGCTGGGGAGAGGGAAGTCTGGGCTTCCCTGCTTAGGCTGCTGCCCCCGTGACCCGACCTCGGATAAGCAGAAGAAGATGGATGGATGGATGGCTTTTCTAAGATCGATAAAAACAGAACCAGTGACACTACCTGCATCAAGCTTTGATTTGATGTTTTTTCAGAAAAAAGCAAACAGCTGTTTCAGTCGAGTGATGTTTTCTAAAGCCAAATTGCATCCTGTTCAGGGTATATGGCTTGCCTTTATGATGATCTACACTTTGCTCTGCTACCAATGTCTCCATGACTTTGGATAATACTGGAAGTTCGCTTATTGGTCTGTAAGTACTAGGTAGGTAGGTCTTTATTGTCATTGAAAGTACAACACAACTTTGTTTGTCTGTAGTTGCTGGTTATTGCAGGAATACCTGATTTAAAGACTGGTGTTATGATAGAGCATTTCCAGGGTTCAGGGAAGGAACTTTCGATTATGGATTTATTTATAATAGTGGTTAAGGGTGCTATGAAAGATTCTTTGTGATATTTTAGAAATGTTACATCCATACAAAATGCATCTTTGGCTTTAGAGCTTTTGAGACCACATACAGCTTTGTCAAATTTGTGACTGCGACACTATGCACAATTTAGGAAAGGGTTTGTTGGTGTTTAGTGGCATTGGTGGATGGTATTCTACCTGAGGGCAGAGGCTTCGCGTCAGATCTGCAACGGAGTCTATAAAATAATCGTTCAGAGTTTTTGCAATGTCCCTTGGTTGGAAGACTTTTTCCTCTAGCTGTAGCTCCCTAATTTCTCATTGCACTATACTATTTCCTGTCAGTTTTTTAATATTTGTCCAGTCAGGTCTCTTTAGCATTTCCTTTTGAAGTGCTAATTATGTTAATAAAAAGTTTGTTTTTGCAAGTCGAATTTCTTTACCACTTTATTACGAAAAGAAGTAAATGTCTGTCTATCATTTACGCTTTTTCTTTTAAATTGTAAGAGCATGATTTATTTTCTTCAGTAGTGTTCGTTTGGTTTCATTTAACCACGGGAGGTGATTCTTTTTTGATTATTTTGCTTTAGTTTTTCTGATAATTCCAGACACTGTGTCTTGGATAACAGTCATAAATACATTACAGTTATTACTTACATGATTATGGGTAAGATAATTATCCCAATTGATAATGCTTAGCGCCTGTGTCAAATTTGGGATCTCCCTCCTAGGTACTGTCCTCGCTTTAATACAGTTTTTTTTAGTACAGGAAAATCTGTTTGCAGATAGCTTTCTTGAGAACAGAATGAAATTGTGGTTTGACAGTCCTTTGATCATAATGAACTTCTTTTGAATTCTTTCACACTGATTGGAAAAGACAAGATCTATGCATGTTTCAGAGGAAGTAGTTAGCCTAATAGGGGGGTCAGCAACTCGCGGCTCTAGAGCCACATACGGCTCTTTAGCGCCCCTAGTGGGTCCCTGGGGCTTTTACAAAAATGTATGAAAATGGAGGAGTGGGGGGAAAATATATATTTTGTTTTAATATGGTTTCTGTCAGAGGACAAACATGACACAAACATCCCTAATTGTTAGAAATCACACTGTTTATATTAAATGTGCTTCACTGATGAGTATTTGGCGAGCGCCATTTTGTCCTAACTTCGGCTGTCCTTGAACTCACCGTAGTTTGTTGACATGTACAACTTTTTCCGATGCAGAAAGACGTGTTTATGCCACTTCTTCTTTGTCTCATTTTGTCCACCAAATACTTTTTATGCTGTGTGTGAATGCACAAATGTGAGCTTTGTTGATCTTATTGACTTATGTGGAGTACTCCATCCATGCATCCATCCATTTTCTACCACTTGTCCCTCTTGGGGTCGCAGAGGGTGCTGGAGCCTATCCCAGCTGCATAAGTCACCCCCTCATCGCAGGGCCAACATTCACGCTAACGGGGCATATTTGGTCACAACATTACTGCAAGCGAATTGATGCAAACATGCTATTTCGGCGAGCTGTATATACATATTGCATCATTTGTACCGTATTTTCCGCACTATAAGGCGCACCTAAAAACCACAAATTTTCTCAAAAGCTGACAGTGCGCCTTATAATCCGGTGCGCCTTATATGTGGGTTAATATTAATATTAATTTTCATAAAGTTTAGGTCTCGCAACTACGGTAAACAGCCGCCATCTTTTTTCCCCGTAGAAGAAGCGCGCGGTGCATGCTGGGATATGTGACGTTTCATTTCCATTTGTGTGTTTATGTAAAGACCCCAAAATGGCTCCTATTAAGTGTGTTGTCTGTCTAATTATAAATAATGGAGACGAGGTGTGTTAACTGAGTTCTCAACGTTTACTCACAGCGTGCTCATAACCACATTCTAACTGCCAGCATACAACAACGCTTCTCAGGGCTACCGCGCATGCTCGTCACTATCGTTGCATGCTGGGTAGTGTAGTTGTTATATTTGCTAGCTCATAACATCACATTAAGAGACACGCTTACGCGCTTAATTCAATACTCGCCGTCATTCCGGGTGGATTGACAAAAGACCTCCAGCCGCTGGATATTGGTGTCAACAGGACATTCGAAGCTAGACTGCTAACTGCGTGGGAACAGTGGATGACGAAGAAGCGCGCGGTGCATGCTGGGATATGAGACGTTTCATTTCCATTTGTGTGTTTATGTAAAGACCCCAAAATGGCTCCTATTAAGTGTGTTGTCTGTCTAATTATAAATAATGCAGACGAGGCGTGTTAACTGAGTTCTCAACGTTTACTCACAGCGTGCTCATAACCACATTCTAACTCCCAGCATACAACAACGCTTCTCAGGGCTACCGCGCATGCTCGTCACTATCGTTGCATGCTGGGTAGTGTAGTTGTTATATTTGCTAGCTCATAACATCACATTAAGAGACACGCTTACGCGCTTAATTCAATACTCGCCGTCATTCCGGGTGGATTGACAAAAGACCTCCAGCCGCTGGATATTGGTGTCAACAGGGCATTCAAATCACGACTGCGAACGGCGTGGGAACAATGGATGACCGAAGGCGAACACACCTTCACTAAGACAGGCAGACAGCGCCGGACGACATACGCCAACATCTGCCAGTGGATCGTAAATGCCTGGGCAGATATTTCGGTCACAACTGTGGTCCGAGCTTTCCGGAAGGCAGGATTCACAGAACTGCTAGACAACAGTGACACTGACTCCGATGACTTCGACGAGACGGAATCGGCCATTTTGGATCCCACATTTGCCCAACTTTTCAATTCGGACACCGAAGACGAAGAATTCGAAGGATTTACGAATGAAGAATAACTTCAGAAAGTGAGCGCTATGTTTATTTTGTGTGTTGTGACATTAACGTTCGAGCAACATTATGTTGCTATTGCTCTGCACTATTTTGAATTTTACTATGTTTGTGATTGCACATTTGCGTACATTTTGGGACAGAGTTGTTAGAACGCTGGTTTTTAATATATTATTAAAGTTTGACTGACCTATCTGACTGTTTTTTTGACATTCCCTTTAGCGCAGCGTAGGCGCGGCTTATAGTCCGGGGCGGCTTATAGGTGGACAAAGTTTTGAAATATGCCATTCATTGAAGGTGCGGCTAATAACCCGGGGCGGCTTATAGTGCGGAAAATACGGTAGGTATATTTGAGCTCATTTAATTTCCTTTACTTATGTCCTCTGTGTATTTAATTTATAATTGTATGTCTCATGACACATTATCTTTATGTAATATTGGCTGCGTTTCTGATAGTTGTTTGTGTGCCATGTTATAGACCACCGTAAACATTACCCAGCTTGCAAAGATTGTATAAGTCCATTAGAAGAAGACAGCCTGCAGTTTACTTTAACTTGGACACACATCTATACATTTGGCCATTCTAAGCCAGTAACTTCCAGGAGTTACCTCACCCTCTGAGAAGCCTCAGTTTTACTAATATTTTCCAATGTCGTAAAAATGTGTAGAATAAATATTACATTTCAACATTTCTGTCAGCAAAGATTTGCGTCAGTAATTTTGATAGTAGGCTAATAAAGCTAATATAGACAGATCATGTGTTGCCTTCATTATAAGACTTATATAAGGCTTTCAATTTTTTATGGCTTGAGACAGATTTTTTTTGATCCGATATGGCTCTTTCAACATTTTGGGTTGCCGACCTAGTAGGACTTTTGATTAATTGAGAAAAATACAAATTAGTTAATAGTGATTTTAACTGTCTCAGATTCGATTTGTCAAGTAAGTTAATATTTAAATCTCCAAGCAAGACAACTTCATTTTTTGTGTCACATTCCTTAAAGGGGAACTGCACTTTTTTGGGAATTTTGCCTATCGTTCCCAACCATTATGAAAGACATGACAGATGTTTTTTTAATAATGCATTTTAACTCATAAATAAACGTAAACAAAAGTCTGCTTTCAGCGGAGCTAATGGGCGGTCCTATTCCGCTCATAAAGGCCAATAAATAACCATCCAAAAAGTGCCAACAATACTCTAATTACATCATGTCGTGATTTGAATATTAACCCAGTATTAGTGATATTGTTATTTGAAGCGCTAACGCAGACAAACTATTTATAGCAGCGATGTGATCATTACCGTGTGTCCCTATGTTTACATCGAGTGGTCTGCTGTTTCCTCGCTTCCCTGCTCCTTGGAAGTTTATTGTCGGTGTATTATGTTTGTTGGCTCTCATGAAGTCTGCAGTGAGTAATAATCAGTAAAGAAAGAAGAAGAAAAAAAAAGAAAATGTCTTGATGCGTTTTTTAAATTGATGTACCGTATACTTAAAATGATCAAAATATGTAAATATTAAACGTTACTATGAATGTGCCTGTTACTACATTACATATATATATTTACAGTGTGTACATACAACCTTAATGGAGGTGTTTGGATGTTTTATTAAGGGCTTTATAGGCAGAATAAAGCGGTTCTCATAGGCTCCATTGTAAGCGGAATTTTGATCAAATTTACTTAATTACAATGTATAAAATAAAAATACTTCCATCGTTATGTCTTTTATAATTATTGTGAATGATAGGCAAGATTCCAAAAAAAGTGCAGTTCCCTTTTAAGTAGAGACTAAAACTCCACATAGAAAGCATTAGGGGTGGATGGAGGGCTATACATCCCAATCTGCGTTATCGACATTTGTGGAGAAAGAGTTATTTTAAGACTGATAAATTCAAGGTTTTGTACACAGATCCAGTCTGTTTGCACTTTAAGTCTTCCCTTACATAGAACATTACCCATCCACCCCAAATTTGCACCCGGTCTTTCCTAGAGAAATTGTAGCCTGGTACATGCAGTCCAGCCATCAGTGAATTTATACTCAGGCAAGCATAAAAAGTCCAGGTTCGAGTTACTTAATAGATGATGAACTTGGTCACATTTAGGCAAAATGCTTCTAATATTTAGATGTCCACCTAGTAGACCTCTTGGCTTATATTGTGGGTCCAAGTTTACCATGGCTTGGTTAATGGTGCTGTATAGATTTACAGATCGTTGTTTTTTGAACACAGGGTTTCTGAGGCATGACCCACTCCTGGACTCACCCACTGCTATACTGCTGTTGTCTGGGTGTAGCACCTACTGCTGAGTTGTCACTATGATGGAGTCTGAGGGAGTCAGAGTCCTGGCTGGCTGAAGTGGAGACTCAGGCAGCAGGGGTGGAGGTTCAGCTAGTTTAGGTGGGTACCGAGGCAGCAGAGATAGAGGCCCAGGCTGCAGAGGTGAATGCCCAGGCAACAGAGGTGGGGGTCTAGGCGACAGAGGTGGGGGACTTGGCAACAGAGCTGGAAATCCAGACAGCATAGGTGGAGGGCCAGGCAACAGAGGTGGAGGTGCAGGCAGCAGAGGTGGGAGTCCAGCTAGCTTAGGTGAAGGCCCAGGCAGCAAAGATGGAGGTCCAGGCAGCAGACGTGGGTGTCCATCTAGGAGTGATGTAAGCCCAGCTGGCAGAGGTAGAAGCCCAACCAGACGAGATGTTAGCCCAGCTAGCAGAGGCGGTGGCCCAGCAAGCAGTAGTGTTAGCCCAGTCAGCAGAGGCGGAGGCCCAGCCGGCAGAGGCAAAGGCCCAGCCGGTAGGGGTGGAGGCACAGCCTGCAGGGGAAGAGGCACAGCTAACAGAGGTGGAAGCCCAGGCAGATGGAGGTCAAGCTGGCAGCGATGTTAGCCCCCCGAGCTGAGGTAGAGGCCCAGCTAGCACTGGAGGTAGTCCAGCTAGTCATGGGACTAGTCCAGTTTAAGATTGAGGCCAAGGATTTAGTTCAACATCACCAGTCAAGAGAAGTATCAGCAAAATATTAAAAACAGGAGTGATCGACCTTTGACAGCCTGTTCCTGTTCACCTGTGGGTGGCCTGGCATGGCCATAGTCCAGTACTCTTGTGGACAGCATGAGCTGACTCCATCTGGTTGGATACAGTGTTGGATTGTCCCTTTTTCTTGGACAAGTTTAACTCATCAGAAGATAGAAAGTTATCCACACAATAAGAAAGGTGTGGTGAGGACAATCCAAAGTCTTTTTTGCTCTTTGGATGACTTTAGATTTTTCAGCAAACACACAGGAACTGCCAGCCTGCTTGTCTGCACCTCGGCAGCCGTCTTGCGTTAGGACTTCAAACTTTAAAATCGACCCTGATGCGAACAGGGAGCCAATGCAGCGACTAAAACTGTTGTAATGTGCTCAGGCCCTCTGGTCCTCATCAGCACGCGATTTGACAAAGTACTATTGTCCGGCGACCTTGTGCACTCAAAACATTAGGCCTTGTCCACACTGCAGGTCAATTCTGATTTTTTTGCCCAAATCAAAATGAGAATCAGATGTATTGGCCAATTATGTTTAACACCAAAAGACATTTGACTTAGTAGACTGTGCTCTTTTTGTGATCTGTATCAGATTTTTTCATCTCAATGTGAATTTCAATTTTTTTTTTTAATCAGACCCAGGGCTTTTTCATATGTTAATATAAATCCAATATGTATATGCAATATGTATCCGATGTGACTGCAGTCTTAACGATTGGGTCATGTTCATTTGACCAAATTGTCATCAAAAAGCGACAATTCTTTGCCAAAATAGACGGTTGCAAAATAAATAGGCAAATGAGCAAAAAAACGGGCAAAAATACTGATTTAGTAAGTCACATTAATGTCCCACCACTCATGTCTACAACTGCTCATCCACACGCTCTTTGGAGCAGACATCAAAGCAAAGGTCCCACAAACTAGGCAAGCCAAAATGCTTGCCATCTTCCTTTTTAATCTTCTACACGCAATATTTTGGTTCAGAAAATGTTGACATTGATTACACAAAATCCTTAAAATTGTCACAAATGCGTCACGCCTGAGACCTACTAGAATTGGAGCCATGTTTACGTTTGTTAACACTGCAGTACATGTGACTTCATGACGTCATGTCTGCATGTGGCACGTTTTTAGTGTCTCCAGAAGGAGCAACTGCAGCGGTCGTTGACAAGGTACTGTATTTTCTTCTCGTGAAGAGTGATGCTAGACAACAACCACAACTTCGACATCTTAATCGACACTGGAACTAATCAGAATCTTCAGCTTACTTTTAATGGCTGTTTTACTTATAAACCTATATACCTTTACAAAGATTGACTATACAACTTCTGAACAAGTCGCAGCAGAGGATGATATTATTTGCAACGCTATTCGGTTGTTCGGGACAGCCAATCCACTTTATTTACAAAGCCTGTTTCCATATGAGTTGGGAAATTGTGTTAGATGTAAATATAAACGAAATACAATGATTTGCAAATCATTTTCAACCCATAATCAGTTGAATATGCTACAAAGACAACATATTTGATGTTCAAACTGATAAACATTTTTTTTTTTGTTTGCAAATAATCATTAACTTTAGAATTTGATGCCAGCAACACGTGACAAAGAAGTTGGGAAAGGTGGCAATAAATACTGATAAAGTTGAGGAATGCTCATCAAACACTTATTTGGAACATCCCACAGGTGAACAGGCAAATTGGGAACAGGTCAGGTGGGTGCCATGATTGGGTATAAAAGTAGATTCCATGAAATGCTCAGTCATTCACAAACAAGGATGGGGCGAGGGTCACCACTTTATCAACAAATGCGTGGGCAAATTGTTGAACAGTTTAAGAAAAACCTTTTTCAACCAGCTATTGCAAGGAATTTAGGGATTTCACCATCTACGGTCCGTAATATCATCAAAGGGTTCAAAGAATCTGGAGAAATCACTGCACATAAGCAGCTAAGCCCGTGACCTTCGATCCCTCAGGCTGTACTGCATCAACAAGCGACATCAGTGTGTTAAGGATATCACCACATGGGCTCAGGAACACTTCAAAAACCCACTGTCAGTAACTACAGTTGGTCGCTACATCTGTAAGTGCAAGTTAAAACTCTCCTATGCAAGGCGAAAACCGTTTATCAACAACACCCAGAAACGCCGTCCGCTTCACTGGGCCTGAGCTCATCTAAGATGGACTGATACAAAGTGGAAAAGTGTTCTGTGGTCTGACGAGTCCACATTTCAAATTGTTTTTGGAAACTGTGGACGTCGTGTCCTCCGGACCAAAGAGAAAAAGAACCATCCGGATTGTTATAGGCGCAAAGTTGAAAAGCCAGCATCTGTGATGGTATGGGGGTGTATTAGTGCCCAAGACATGGGTAACTTACACATCTGTGAAGGCGCCATTAATGCTGAAAGGTACATACAGGTTTTGGAGCAACATATGTTGCCATCCAAGCAACGTTACCATGGACGCCCCTGCTTATTTCAGCAAGACAATGCCAAGCCAGGTGTTACATCAACGTGGCTTCATAGTAAAAGAGTGCGGGTACTAGACTGGCCTGCCTGTAGTCCAGACCTGTCTCCCATTGAAAATGTGTGGCGCAATATGAAGCCTAAATTGCCACAACAGAGACCCCGGACTGTTGAACAACTTAAGCTGTACATCAAGCAAGAATGGGAAATAATTCCACTTGAGAAGCTTAAAAAATGTGTCTCCTCAGTTCCCAAACGTTTGAGTGTTGTTAAAAGGAAAGGCGATGTAAAACAGTGGTGAACATGCCCTTTCCCAACTACTTTGGCACGTGTTGCAGCCAAGAAATTCTGAGTTAATTATTATTTGCAAAAAAAAAAAATAAAGTTTATGAGTTTGAACATCAAATATCTTGTCTTTGTCGTGCATTCAATCGAATATGGGTTGAAAGGGATTTGCAAATCATTGTATTCCGTTTATATTGACATCTAATACAATTTCCCAACTCATATGGAAACGGGGTTTGTATATAGCACATTTTTAAAAAAACAATAGAAGTTTCACAAAGTGCTGCACAGAAGTTGACACATACATACTAGGAGAGTCAATAATATAAAACATTTAACTATAAAATAATAAATACATAAAATACATCAAAGAAAATAAAATAGACTAAAATCACGCAACTCTCATGCTGGTTTAAAAGCCAAAGAGTAAAAATATGTTTTCAGACGTGATTTAAAACTCATTAAAGAGGGAGCCGTCCGAATAGCAAGAGGGATATTGTTCCAAAGTTTTGGCCCCACAGCAGAAAATGCACGATCACCTCTAGATTTTAAACGGGTTTTTGGGACGACAAGAAGAAACTGGTCAGCTGACCACAGAGACCTTGGGAAGGTGCACATTTTAAAAGGTTTGACATATATTGTGGCGCTAATTCATTAAGAGATTTAAAAACACACAATATTTTAAAATTAATTCTAAAATGAACTGGGAGCCATTTAAGGGCTGCTAAAATGAGGGTAATGTGTTCATGTTTTTTAGTGCCAGTTAAAAGGGGAGCAGCATAATTTTGGACTAACTGCAATCGAGCGATTGAGACCTGGTGGGTCAAGAGAGAGTTTTCATGTAAATAAAACTGTTAAATAACCATTGTAAGTTAACGACATGCTGGTGTTATTCTGTATGGTCATGTTTAGAGTTCAAAAATGTTTGTAAATATACCGCGCCTGAAAAAATGTTGTGTGTGAGAGAAAAAGTTGTGTGTGCAGGAGAAAGAATATGCGTCTGAATTGAACCTGTTAAACACAAGATTTGTCAATAAAAGTTGAAAAGAGTGTCATCACTGTTGGCGTTAACGCACTTTTTGTGTCTTTTTACGCATTGAAATAAAAAAGGACGTGCATTTGTGGGAGTCTGCGCGTACTCGGGATGCAGATTTTTTATTTATATATATATTTTTTTTTTACCAACCCTGCCTTCTCCGGGTCAGAACTCCGGTTTGCTTGTTAGTTTTTTTATCGATTATCGCTTTCCGTCTGTGTTTTGTTTTGTTTATATTTGCCAGTGTCGTGCGAAATTCTGTATCCCTAAAAAAATGTTTGTGTCCCCTGCCGAAGGAGTGCACGTGGAGGCGGAGCTCTGTTCCTTGCTCAGACAGCGGCAGCACTTCTGTGTTATTAGTGATGTCAATGATACAAAATGTGGATTCTTACGATCATGCTTTGATTGTCAAAAATGTTGTTGTTGTAACATGTGACATTCTTACTCATAAATGCTTTGGATCATCTGTACATGACGTGTTGTACTTGTATTCACATCGCTGCACACGCTTCTCTATAGTATACAGTACGTGTCATGCTGCAGAGCGGATGATCAGCCTACCTATTTTATGGAAATTACATTAATAACATCCTGTCATTTTGTTTATTTCATCTTCTGGTAGATTAAAAAATAACCAATATAATGGGAACAAACACTACAGGGTAGACTCAATTCCATGTAAAAAAAAAACAACAACACATATTTTATGCCAGAAAATGTGTCCGATTATGTTTATTTTCCTCAAGCTATGTACTAACATCATGTGGATTATATGTACAGACTTGGCATTGTACAAAACTTGTGAATTTGGACTAATTTTATTAATGACAAAAAAAGTTAGTAGGAGATATTTCAGCATATTTCTGTGCTGCCATAAAATGTGTCCCCCTTCTATTTCCCTCAAATTATGTAGTAACTTTGTGTGGTTTATTATGTACACTTTTAGTATCATTTACAGCTAAATGTGTACATTTGGACTCATTTTATTATTTACAAAAACATTAGTAGGGGAAACATATATGGTGAAAAATATGTCAGCATATTTCTGTGCTGCCATAAAATGTGGTTTATTCTGTACATATTTAGCATAATCAACAACAAAACCTGTGAATTTGGACTAATTGTATTAATCACAACAAAGGTTAGTAGGGGATACATAAAAGTTCGGCCTACTTTTTTGCAAGATTTTTTTCATGTGATGCTCAACCTACAAAACAGTAATGAAAATGTTATTGCTACATAATAAAGATAGCTCTTGTAGAAATATACACTTAAATATAGTTAGAACATTAACTATGCCTCTCAAAAGTACTTAACAATAGTCATACAAACAATATCACTATCACTTGCAATTTGTTTTTGGGCAACAACACAAGCGAAAGATAATTAAGAACAACAAACACAACGGTACAAAAGTTTAACAATCTATACATATTAGTAGGAACTAGGACTGTCAAAATAACAAGTTAATCATGTGATTAATGAGAAAATATATCAGTAATCATGTACAGACTTAAGTTTAATCATGCAATTTATTTTGGCCGTACACGCTCTTTTAGTTCAACTGCTATACGGTCAGTGATCAGATCAATGCGTAAGTCAGTACAAAAATGAGTAAGAAGATTTTGACTGCTGTGATCACTGGCAAATTCACTTACTGAATACACCCTTGAAGAATTTTAGATAAAACTGTTTATAAGTTTTGTGCAAATACTGTAAATGACATGGATTCAAGTGAAACGTTTAAAAACTTTCCTGGATGACTTTCTCAGAATAAAATTGTATCTGTGTAAGCTTCCATTTTGCAAGAGAGTAATCACCTGTAGATGTGGCGTTTTTCAAACAACTGATGATCTACATACAAGTGAGAATAATCAGTACAATTTGTCATATGCATGTATGCCCTGGCACACCGTTATCATAATTTCATGACCGAAGCAAAACACTTTTTACAATTTTATACTAAAATAAATACACCTAAAACTTATTAAATAAAAAAAATAGAAAAAAACTACCAACAGTGGTAAAGTTTAGATCCATGAAGGAAAGAAGAAAGTGAATGAATGTTTATAACTGAATATATTTACATATGCATAAAAATCTGTTTTCTTTTGTATTATTTTTTTAATGAATTAACATTTATGACAACCTTTTTCCAAAACACAATATAGAATGTGAGATACAACAGGATAATGCATACGTTTATAATTTGTTTTCAAAAGGGTAACAAAAAAGTGGGACCCCATTTTTATGACTTCATGGGATCCCTTGGACCCCATGAAGTCATAAAAATAATGTGTTTCACAATGTAAAGCGCTTTGAGTCTCTAGACAAAAAGCATTATAAAATGTAATTCAGTTCACTGCACTTCACAAATCTAGCAACCACCAACAAATAAATAGCAGTCATGTGGGGAACACTGGAGCAAATTATATATTATAGAAAAACAAAAACAATTATTCAGAATTTGGGGATTGTATTAGCTGCACGCATTAACTATTATTATTATTACACTAGAACTGATCAACTAAAATAGTTTAACTACTTTATTGAGTTGCACCTTGTATTTGTCTTAATATGTGCTCTATAGGGCCACACAACCAGAACAGCAACATACTGCAGGCCTGACGTTATTTATTTAACATATCACAATTACATAACTACACGGCCCATAGCAAAGTAGAGAAACTTTGTGTTCATTAAATCAATAAGGGAACAAAATAGTACACCCTTAAAAAAGGACACCTTCTGAGAGGGTCGATAAAACTACTGTATATCAATATATACTGCGATAGACACGTAATAAATATCAATAGAAATACGTTCGATAAAACGTTCGATATATATATATACAGCATTTTTTTTTTTTTTTGGTCCGAAGAAACCAGAAAGAATGAAGCATGGTTGGTTGCATGAACAAAGGCACCTGGTAACCTAGAAAACCAGGAAGTGGTCATTGAGCAATGGGAGGGACATGCTAAACAGTATCATGTTTGGTTGTGCTGTCTTGCTGTTAATTCTCTGCATAGAGTGAGAAGAAAAACTAAAAATGAATGCTGCAGAGAGCAAAGAAAATGTCGATAAAACAGGAAAAGTCACCTCGACAATATGGCAGTTTTTTGGATTTTCTAAAATGTACCGTAGTTCTCGGCCATGCTCATCTTTTCTTTTCAACCCTCGTCCGTTCTCAGCTGTACGGAAACAACAGGTAGGAAGTAAAGTTCCTAAATGTATAAATATAATAAATAAAACAAAATACAACAAATGTGATACTTTAAAATAATAATTTGGTCTAATAATATTTAAATAATAAATACTGCATAACATAAATTGATAATTTCCATACTTAAAAAAAGAATAACATACCAAATTAAATGTTACACAGACCACGTGACTTCCTGGCAGTAAACGTGCAAAAGATTGTTATTCTCTGGTTTCCCTATGTTTACTTTTTCACACTTTGCACAATTTTCTTACATATTCCTTATTTTTGCACCTTAAATTTAAAGATGTTAATGTTAAGTGTTTATTGTGATTTTAGAATTGTGTTTACATTGATTGTTTCAGTGTTTTCCATTGTTGCGTTGACATTTCCTTTCCGCCTTGATAGCTGAGGGGATTATAATCACAGGGAGGTTACATTTGAAATAAAAAATATATTTACACTTTATATAGTTTTCTCCTGGTTCATAATTTTCCGTAGGTCATCAAAAATATCAATTATTATCGATATCGACCAAAATAAAAAAAACATATATGTATATGAAGCCCTGCCTTCTGACAGTCCTATGTTGATACAACTATTTTTGGCAAAATTGCATGAATCTAAAAGAGGGTGTCATCATGAGCTAGCCAGCAGCGAAATCATGGGAAGGGCAGAAGAAAATGTGTTAAAGTGATTAATGTGGAGGTAAAAGTGTTCCAAACAGACACTCCATGATGACCACAGCAGTCATCCAAAAAGTCACTTTTACTCCGTTACACTCTATCCCGTTAACCAATGAATACAGCTCGAGGGCTACTTTCTACAACACAAATGAAGAATCAATTCGAGCTCTGCCATTTAATGCGAAAAAATAGTTACGCTGTTTGAATGTGTTTGTTTATTATTCTTATCATGTTCCACTGGACATTAACGCAGATGTTCCGGCTCGCTAGCTTCTCGGCTAACATGTTAGCTCAATCAACTCCAGCACTGCTCGACTAAGATCTCTTCAACAGCCGCCCTGGCAATGCCTACTTCGTTCGTGTTAGACACAACGGAGCGAACTATTCATGCCAACTTACCCCCAATTGTCATCGCGAACAGACGTCGGTGTGAGGAAAATAAGTTGATAAGATGAGATGTCTGACAAAAATCAAGGCTCACAAGTCGAGCCCATCTCGAAGGCCAGCCGAGGCGCGTGTCGATGACGTCACATGGTTGATTCAATCTCATCCTCGTCCCCATCCTGAATACTTGGAACATCAGATATTAATAAAGTGAAGAACTTATTAATGCACATCATTTTTCTGTCATAAGTAAAAAAACAAATACATTTGTCTATAAAGTGCTTTTTTTTTATTTTCAGCCTTTCGCAGACCACAAAATGACGTGGTGGTCCACTAATTGACATGACGGAACACCTCAAATGAGGTGGCGGCTCACCTTCAAATCACCTTGAGGGTCACATTAAAATGAAGGAGCGGACCACTTTAATGATGTGGCGGTCCACGATAAAGTGATATAGTTGAGTGTGACACCTGTGCTTTAACCCAAACGAAACACTTAGACAAGTATTTATTAGACTGTTTTACAACTAAAGTGTATTTTTTTTGGTTCATGTTCACAGTAACAATAACGCTATTTGTCAGCAATGTACTTGTAAAGTTGCAGTTCATGGCCCACCAGCGGAGGGCGACAGAGCAGGTTACAACGACTAAACACGCAATGTTGTCAAGTAATTACATTTTTTTGACACGTTTAGAAATAGTCTGTTGTCTCGTTTGGTCAAATATTTGGTATGAGTTAGGATTTTGATGTCAAAGACGCAATAGAAGAGTGGCCTTTCTGAGGGCGTGGCTTCCTTGTGACAAGCTGCATCAGCAGGTGCTCTAAAATAATAGTGCACTTACACAAAATGATCAATATTTATATAACTCTTCCAGATACAATGCTGCTGATAATACACATACGTGGTGGTGTTCACAAGTGCATGAAGCACTTATTTAGTCATGTGTTGTCATTTAATATGAGGTTAGCATAGTTATTCGGACATTTTCTGATACAGATAACCAATTCTTGATTGCATGATTTATAACTAAAGTTCATTTTAAGATGTGGTTTATCCATACATACATTTATAAAAAGACTAACGTGTAACCCTGTCCATTTATAATAGTACTAGTTGTGCACAATATGTATTATTTATCGCTATTTTCGTTATAGTTTTGTATGTATCGTCGCTGAAGTGGCAGCTTGTTGCCTAAGGTCTGTACTAGAGATGCGCGGTTTGCGGGCACAACCGCGGAGTCCGCGGATTATCCGCGGATCGGGCGGATGAAATTTAAAAAAAATTAGATTTTATCAGCGGGTCGGTTCGGGTTGGGCGATTGAAATAAAAAAAAATTAGATTTTAAATAGATTCAGGCGGGTGGCAGTTAAACCAATTCGGAAATATATATACATAGTTAAATGTTGTTACCCACATACGAAAAACGAGCAGGCACCTGCAGCATATGCCACAACAGAAGAAAAAAAAAAAAAGAGATGGACACTTTTACGGAGCGGAGAAGGCCCCCGACGCCTCGCCGGGGTCCGGGACCGAGGCCCCTTCCCCCGAGAGGGCCCCACCGGGAGCCGTAGCTGAGGCGATCCGCGAGAAGGGCCCGACGCACGTCCAGGGTCACCACCGCGCCCACCGCACCGACACCCCGCCTCGTCCGCCTTCGCCGCGGCCGGCGTCACGCGCAGCAGGTAAGCAGCTTACCTGCCCGCCACCCCCGTGGCCGGGGGCTCGTAACAGGGGTCACTCCACGCGCTCCGCCCGCGCAGCTTACCTGCCCGCCACCCCTGTTGCCGGGGGCGCGTAACAGGGGTCACTCCGCGCGCAGTGCGCTCACGAAAGGGGTGGGGCTCACCCTGGTTGATATAGACAGCAGCTAGGACGGTGGCCATGGAAGTTGGAACCCGCTAAGGAGTGTGTAACAACCCACCTGCCGAATCAACTAGCCCTGAAAATGGATGGCGCTGGAGCGTCGGGCCCATATACCCGGCCGTCGCCGGCAGCGAGACGCGCTTGGAGGTGCGCTCAGCACGGCTCCCATATGATTGCGCACTGGTGTGTGTCTGGGTCGTGACAGCGTGGCACGCGAATGTCTGTGCTGCGTTGGATCAGTCTCCTTTCTTTAACAGGCAAAAGCTTTATAACCTCACTAATGCCTTGCATCGTCTATATTAGATATATAACAACGGGCGGGTGCGGGCGGATGCAGTTCTGATCAAATGTTAGATCGGGTGGATTGCGGATGGTTGACGACTTTCTGATGCGGTTGCGGATGAAATAATTGCCTATCCGCGCATCTCTAGTCTGTACTCTTTTCATGTCTTTTGTGTCCTTTGATGTTTCCCTCGTTTTCATGTGTTTTTACCTCATTTTTTGTGGAATTTCTGTATATGCATTGCAACCACATACAGTCGTGGTCAAAAGTTTACATACACTGTCATGGCTGTCTTGAGTTTCCAATAATTTCTACAACTCATATTTTTTTGTGATAGAGTGATTGGAGCACATACTTGTTGGTCACAAAAAACATTCATGAAGTTTGGTTCTTTTATGAATTTATTGTGGGTCTACTGAAAATATGACCAAATCTGCTGGGTCAAAAGTATACATACAGCAATGTTAATATTTGGTTACATGTCCTTTGACAAGTTTAACTGCAATAAGGCACTTTTGGTAGCCATCCACAAGCTTCTGGTTGAATTTTTGACCACTCCTCTTGACAAAATTGGTGCAGTTCAGCTAAATCTGTTGGTTTTCTGACATGGACTTGTTTCTTCAGCATTGTCCACACATTTAAGTCCGGACTTTGAAGAAAGCCCATTCTAAAACCTTCATTCTAGCCTGATTTAGCCATTCCTTTACCACTTTTGACGTGTGTTTGGGGTCATTGTCCTGTTGGAACACCCATTTTTTGTTTTATCTGACCACAGAACTTTCCTCCAGAAGGTCTTATCTTTGTCCATGTGATGTCAGATGAAACAAAAACTGGGCTGTTTGGCCACAATAACCAGCAATATGTTTGGAGGAGAAAAGATGAGGCCTCTAATCACAGGAACACCAATCCTACCGTCAAGCATGGTGGTGGTCGTATTATGCTCTGGACCTGTTTTGCTGCCGATGGAACTGGTGCTTTACAGAAAGTAAATGGGACAATGAAAAAGGAGGATTACCTCCAAATTCTTCAGGACAACCTAAAATCATCAGCCCGGAGGTTGGGTCTTGGGCGCAGTTGGGTGTTCCAACAGGACAATGACCCCAAACACACGTCAAAAGTGGTAAAGGAATGGCTAAATCAGGCTAGAATTAAGGTTTTAAAATGGCCTTCTCAAAGTCCTGACTTAAACGTGTGGACAATGCAGAAGAAACAAGTACATGTCAGAAAACCAACAAATTTAGCTGAACTGCACCAATTTTGTCGAGAGGAGTGGTCAGAAATTAATCCAGAAGCTTGTGGATGGCTACCAAAAGCACCTTATTGCAGTGAAACTTGCCAAGGGACATGTAACCAAATATTAACATTGCTGTACGTATAATTTTGACCCAGCAGAGTTGGTCACGTTTTTCAGTAGACCCATAATAAATTCATAAAAGAACCAAACTTCATGAATGTTTTTGTGACCAACAAGTATGTGCTCCAATCACTCTGTCACAAAAAAATATAAGAGTTGTAGAAATTATTGGAAACTCAAGACAGCCATGACATTATGGTCTTAACAAATTTATGTAAACTTTTGACTACAACCCTTCTTTCCCCATTGTGGGATAAATAACGTCTTCCCTATCCTAGTTGTCCATACATGGCAATGAAAAATGAGTCAGACAGCCACCTCAGCTGAAAAACAATGTATTAATTAGTCATTGGTACATGTTTGAGCCCCCTTCACTACCAGAAAAACCTTCTCAGTGCGGTACCTGTTAACAGTTTAAGACTTGATTCAAATCACCAGATACAGAGTATGATTCTGAAATCCTCCTAAGGCACTAAAGACTAAGAAAAGCCATTGCACTACACTTAGAGATAATTTGCATAATGTGAATAAATAAAAAGTACTGCTATTCAATATCGAACTGAGTCACAGTGGAGACACAGTTGTCATGCAATACAGCAGAGGATAGTCAAATCAATGAAAAGGGTGAAAAAATACATCATATAAATTAGTATTAGTTATGTCTAGTACCATTGCTCAAAATATTAACTGAAACATTTAAGCATATACAATATGTATTAAAAAAAATAAAAATAATAATAATCAACCATCTTTAAACAAAATAGAGTAAAATGTGCAATTAATAGCATTCTTGCAGGGCAGATGCCACTCACTCCAGCACATAATTGCCAAACAATATTACATTTATGGGTCATTCTGATATTAGATACTACAAGCTTATCAACACCTTTTTAGAGCATCACACTGATAAATCAATTTACTATTTCACAAACCACTCTTTGGTTCAGCAGTTAGAAAAAAGACTGGTTAATAGCTTAAGGCCTCTAAGGGGCTCTCAAATGAAAGACAATATTAACCTCAGATTGAAGTCATAACAAATTACATTTTCCCCTTTAAGTGTGAATGTTTTTTTATGTTTGCTATAAAGAGCTAAAAATGTCACCCTGAATTCACACTATGTGCTAAAACACAGAAATAGCCTTACACAAGCAATAGAACTTGCAAGTAGCTTGAAGTTTACACACTCTCACACAGACATTAACCATTACATTCAACTGACAAAGTTCCATCTTGCTTGCACCTCTTGGCGCAGGTTAGTAGTGTTATGTTGAGTTGTGTTCCTTTGAGAATTGAGTAATAAAGGCCAAAGTAGAAGATCTTCAATACATTTCATGGAAGGGAGACTTTGAAATCAGTGTAGAAAAAATAATCATTGTTGCTACATCAATCCCACATATTAATGAGCACATAATCCAATCATAAATTCCCTATATGCAGCATTTGATGATCATAAAACATTACAAAAGAGCTGTTGGCTAAAGAAAAATTGAAGGGAGATTTAAGTGTGAAAATAAACAAAAATCAATGTTTTCACAGCACGAGGGCACAGTAGCCATGGGGAAGATGTACTGTACCTCTCCATTCTAAATTGTTAAACTTGTATGGTGGAGGAAACTGTTGATGCTTTTCCAGTTAAAAACAAAGAGCCTCAGATTTTGATGCTGCATCAATAATACAAATTGTTGCATACAAAGAATAAAGATTTAAGAAATTATTTCTCTATTAGTCATCTGCATATTTAAGAAAGTGGTAACAGGAATTTAAATAAGCATAGATTTTTAGAATGAGTCATTAGCAAGCGTCTCTGTGGACAGCCAGATCCTCGCCCCATTCAGAAATTTGCTGATAGGGGTCCCGTGGATACTGCGGCGGCACAGGTTTCCGACAGGGGTGAAAGGGAAGGTGGAGGAAAGGAATTCTGGAGGGGAATCCGTTGGGGAAGCTGCCTTAAAGTACATCCGCCTTTGGGCAGCAGGGGGCCCTCTTGGACTCGGGTTAGGTGTGCCACCTGGAGTAGGTGCCTTGTACTGCCTGAGGTGGTCCCGTAACATCTCTATTTCATCCACCAGCTGGGAGAGCTTGTGGTACGCAGTGATGGATCCTCCCATAGGAATGCAGGCTTCTGGCACCCAGCGGAGAAAGTAGAGCTTCCAGAGGGTCACGTGAGAGGGCGTGAGCAGCGGAATCAAAAGACCCTGTTGGTCGGCAGGACGAGAGAACCAGTCCCTAATGAAACGCTCGGACGGGCTCTCTACCACTTCTTTCATCACTGAGAACTCGGGCTTTAGCTCTGACCCCAAAGAGCCTCGTCGGGTAAAACCATCGGCGGCGCCTCTCAGTCCGTTACGCAGGGATACAGAAGCTCCTCGCAAGATGGAACCATATTTCTGTCAGAAGAAAACATTCATGAAGGAGAGAAAGTGATGAGTTATTTGTTTCGTATGTGTTATATGTTAGGACTGTACGATTAATTGACATTGAATTGACATTGAGGTTTTATTTACTGCGATAAATAACCCAAGAGGTGGAGGTTCTTTTTTCTTTCTCCTCCATCACCGGCATTTGAGTGAGACATGTTTGCCAATCAGAACTGTTGAGCCCTGTGTCCTTTGCCTCCTAGCCAATCAAAAGTGTTTAAGGAAACAGCAAGGAGGCAGCCAGTACGCTAATAACAAACACCACTTGCTCCTTGGAAAAAGTTTTAATGGTGACAGGGCCGATTCTCAATAAGTCAATCAATCGAACAATAAATGAAAATGAAGTGGAAATACTTCGCCCGCATCAATAAACTGCTATATCCATGTGTGTATGTTTTCTTAGGCAAAGAGGGAGAAAGAGAAAGAGGTTTCACTCTCTGCATCCCTTTCTGCACCTAAGTGCGTTTATTTAACAGTAGAACTAACTGAACAGAGTGAGCCTACTTCTCAGTTACAATCTTTGTGTCAGTGGGCTGAGCGAAAGACCATCGCTTACACACACAGGAAGCACAAGGACATTGCCTCCCTACTTGCAACTGACTAGTGAGAAATTCCGCAAAGTAACAAAAATTATAAGGAAAAAAAATGAGTACAAAGCCAAATGTCCCGTTGTGGGAATATATCAGCTTCAACCCAGGTCCGGGACTGTGCAATCAGCGATTACACGCCAACTGGACAATATTTACCATATTTATTTACATATTTAATCCACAATAAAAGCCTGCACAGCATAGGAGGTAGGAAATACTGACTCCCACCCCCTCAGCACACTGGGAACCAGCATTACTTCTCTCTAGTCAGTTTACTAGTCACTTTATACTTTTTATTGTCTCGGTTTTTTTACATTGCCTCTTAGAGTGGTCTTAGGCCATATTGTATATTGCATATTGTGTATATTGTGTTGTTTCTGTATATTGTGTGGTTTCTTCTTTTTTTTAAATGCAAAGCACCTCAGGGAAGCAACCTAAATTTTGTTGGACCTGTACCTGTACATGCACAATGACAATAAAGATCATTCATTCATTCAGATGGGTAGCATGAGCCCATCAACACGGACGAATGAGCGAGAATGCCGTGATGAAAAAAAAAAAAGACAATCCGGCTTAGTTTTTTTCAACTGGGAAAAAAATGCACTTTAAGATGTTCAATATTTATTTCAGTTACATTTTTGTTTACAGAAAGGAGAGTCCATATAATTGTTTTTGATTATTTATTTAGAATAACTATTAGTTGTTTACCTTCCAATTAGAGTACAATGTCTATCTGTGTTGGCCCTGCGATGAGGTGGCGACTTGTCCAGGGTGTACCCCGCCTTCCGCCCGATTGTAGCCGAGATAGGCTCCAGCGCCCCCCGCGACCCCAAAGGGAATAAGCGGTAGAAAATGGATGGATGGATGGTAAACAATTCTACAGTAATGAGAAATAAGTTTAGATCCTTTAAATTGGCGACCTGCATTATTACTATATATTATGATGACATTAAATTATAAACACTACAGTTTTGATCAGTTATCTATTCAGTTTAAGAGCATGATGTAGACAAAAGCTTTGACTGTCTGTCTGCATAAAGCCAAATATTTTTTAAAGAAAAGTATCACACATTCAGGCATGTGAGCACCCTTTGAGAAAAAAAGAGGAAAACTGACAAAAAAGAGGAACATTTCTATCATCACAAAGTGCTGCCACGCAAACCTGCAAGAAAATTTGAAACTACACTTCCTACACTACACTACATTTCCTGCAATTGGGTGCATTTCTACACTATATTTTACCTTTAGATTTATTCTCATCTATACCAAACTCTTTTGGCTGTCTTTTTGACACTTACAAGTCCAATGTTTTGTTTTGTTTTTTTAGTAGATCATTTACTAACATTATCATCATTGAAAATGTAAAGTAAAATTCTACAACGTGCATGCAATAAACTCAGAAAACATTTCCCATTTTGCAACTCTATCCTGAAGCCACGCCTCAGGTAATATACTTCCGCTGTTGTGACCTCTGTTTACAAGCAGTCACGTCAAAAATATAACTTCTTGCTGGCTAATAATACATGCTCTACAACTACAATTGCTGCGGAACCAATAGTGTTCGAATTGTAATCATCCAAATATGATGAGCAGCATAGCCAACGCAGGCGACAAAACGTAAGACAGCGACATGATGCTAACTCACGAGCTTGTTTCGGTGTTACTGAGATTGTCTCCCTGTCCTGCAGCTCAGTGCAGCATTTAGGCTCCCCTCAGCCGCATTCAACAAATTTTGTTTGGATCGTATTTGTTTTTGATATTTCATTTAAAAACCATGGAAGTGATATTTTGACGCGAAAATGTTTAAGAAGGCGCATTTCCGCGTTTTCAAGGACATTTCACATGCCTGCATATTGTTCTAATGTGTAGCACCTTGAGATTAGAATATGTTGATTGACAGTCTAAAAGTAAAATGTCTTCTTTCACTCGTTATTTTCACTGTTCTATGTACGAAATATAAAAATCACAAATCAAATCGCAATCTGAAGTTTGGAGAGAAAAATCGCAATTACGTTTTTCTCAAAATCTTGCAGCCGTTTTACATGTCTTGAATTGGATATCTTGAATACATTGGTTCCCCACCTATTTACGATTCAGCTTTCAAAGACCCGCATATTTGTGAATTTATGATCAAATGATACTTTCTTAAATTCGTGGGAAAACACCTCCCATCAGTGCTTTTTCTCTCGTTAAAAAAACATTTTCTTTTCGCAAAAAACATCTTATTTACTCCAAGGGCCTGGTTTACTAAAGGTTTGTGTGTACTAAAACACGTGCAAATTTAATAGCACGCGTAAAACTGATCAACTCGAGAATGCCATCTATTAAGTTTTCACTTGAATTTAGTCAGGATTTATTTTCTTGATGTGAATGTAGTTAAAAATGAACACGAGCGTGTACAGAAATAAGACTGACACTAACAGTTTATTAGACTATTCTAATTTTCACCCACCTGCTCTGAAAAAAGGTCTCCCATATAGTCAATTATTAAGAGTCAGGAGGATCTGTAATACGGACATTGCTTTTGAGGAAAAAGTCTTGATCAATCTTTGATCAAGGTGAGAAATATTGATAGGAAGTCTTTATTGAAATCGAGTGTTTGTTCCTCCAATTCCCTGGGCTTAGTTTGTGCTACTAAGTTTTCTAATATTTCTGGGGATCTAAAGGATTGCATTAAGAGACACTGGTACATTTTAAAGCGCAATCTTCAGATAGGTCACGTATTTCAGGAGTTCCCCATATTTGCTCATAAACGTGTCAGAGCAGATTGTTTTATTCGTCCACAAAATTTTCTATCATCTTTTCCCAATGGTAATTTCTCGCGTCATAACTGTGTTCAATGTAATGCTATGATTAAAGGTGAATATTTCTACCATCCTCATTCAGGTCGTAAATTCCCTATAAAAAGCAGAATTTCCTATAGAACTAAATGTGTTGTGTATCTTCTGAAGTGTCCATGTGGCCTTTGTTATGATGGAAAGACTAAGAGAGAGCTCAAAATTCGCATTTCAGAACATAAAAGTAGCATTAAGAATCGTGATATGAAATCCTCTGTAGCAAGACACTTTAATAGTGCTGGACAGGATATATATTCATTGAGGTTTCAGGGTTTGGAAGAAGTGAAACCTTTGAGGAGAGGGGGAGATAGAGAAAAGGTTTTACTGCAACGTGAAGCATTTTGATAACGCACGTTACAAACGAAGTATCCCAAAGGGATGAACGAGGTGTTGCTTTTGGGATGTTTTCTATAATGGTTTTCAATTAAGTTGTCTATCTGCATATCATGTATTTCATATATATTTTTTGTGGATTGATGTATGGCTTCCAGTTGGTGCATCATTTTGGTACTTTATTAGTATAATATTATTAATAGGATGGAGCTATAGTTATTCTAGCGCTTTATTTATTTTTTCACTGTGCTGATGAGCTAGGTCTCCTTTTATTATAATTGTTGCCCACACATTCTTTTTATTGCTTTATTTATTTTTCTATGATACTGTACTGAGACTTTATTTTGTTTGTACAATTTTACATTTTGTCTATTATTTGTGCACTTTCATTTTTGAAGTTGTTCTTGATTTGTTATTTCAATTGATTGACCACAGCTGTGACTATTTAAGTGCATCACCTCCTGTTGAAAATTGCACACTGACAAAGACATTTTAAAAAACGGTTTATTTTTGGTAGCGTCTGCGCAGTTTGTATTAAAATTATTAGAAGGACACAAGTGTTGCTGGCCTTGCTTTTTCTTTAATATCGTAGCATGCCATCGCAGGGCGATATTTTACTACACTACAAAAACAGTACCTCAGTGTTTGCTTTTACAATAATAATATCGTTACAGCTCGGTTATTATACAGGTTACGGAACATTAATTATTGTTGGGGGTTTTGGAAGGCATTTTTAGATTGATTTAGATGCATTATGGATTGTTTCCATTAGCTGGCTATCTAGAATGAGACAATTATTACAAATTAGAATGCAAAAAACCCCAAAGTAGGATTGTGAACGATAAACAAAATTACCCCCCAAAAAGTGTAGTTTCCCTTTAAATGGAAAAAAGCTTAATAGTTATTTTAATTTTTGTAACAGCCTAATGAGCAGCACAGTTACAGTATAAATACCTATTTCTGAATAAATTAGTCATCTTTATTGTTAGTTACAGCCATTAAAAAGGTTTATTCTTCATAATCCAATTAGTCGACTAATCGTTAAGATAATAAATGACTACCGGTAGTCGACTATCAAAATAGTCATTAGTTACAGCCCTACAACATTGTTGTATGTGGCCCGTGAAAGCTTGGAAATAATGTGTGTCAATAAAACACTTCATCTTTCTTACAAAATGTATTTGTTCTTTTGACAGAAAAACTGCATATACTGCATGTAATTTCATGTCTTTTAACTTAAATATTATTCTTAAATATTTGATCATGCAACAACCATCAACATACAGTATATTCCAAACAATATTTTTGTTTGAAAAAATATATATTTAAATACTGTATCTGCTCGTCTCCCTGGCTTGTGATTTTAAAGCAAGGTATCTATCAATTTGTTCATTCAAAAATAGAATCTAATACGTTGGTAATCGTATAATAATATCATGAAGCGATTGCAAATTAATATTAATATATATTTATTGTTACACGAGACCCTCTGTAAGATGGCAGCACTATGTGTGGCGGAAGCAGCACTAGCTTTCGACTGTCAACTCAAAATTTGCAGCAAGGTGAATTAATTAATTCAGGGAATCTGCAGGTTTGGACAAAAAAAATGTAAGATTTTTTTAAAGACCATAATTAATAAGATTTAAGACCATTTTATATCTACATTGACAAAAAAGTGAAAAGACATGAAGGAAAATTGTAGGCCCAGAATTAATTGTAAGAATATGATTTCATCCACTGCTATTTCTCATCGGAAAACAAAATGCTTAAACACCAGAAAGCTATTTTCTACTTATTTATTATTGTTGTGTTCACTTTCACTGCAATGTTCACAGATGCTGCCCTCCATGACGGCTCCATATCTGGGTCCTGACGAGAGTTGTGACGTCGGTGAAAACAATATACGTTAACATCCATAGATATACCCATCCACCGGCTTCAATCGTGCATAACTTGGATTTGCTTTGGGCTTTCATAATCTCTGCTGCTAGCTAAGCTCCGCTGTAATGTACCTCTGTGTGCTGACAGCACAGTCGCTGGTTTATCAATTCTGACCGGGCTGCACAGGTTTTGTAGATACGAATGGCGCCCTCAAAACGTTTATGCCTTTTGTTTTAAAATAAACATAACGTTAATATATTTTTAAGACCTTTCATGGTCAGATTTAAGCCATTTAATGAGATATTGATAGAATTCTAGACATTTTAGGTCTTAACTTTTATTTATTTGATTTTACACTTTTTAAGACCCTGCCGATACCCTGTATTATCATAAATCATGACAGGATTATGCAGACATGCACTGGAGAAACGCCTGCATCATTCTGGACAGCGTCGTGTTCTCCTATCCATCATCCTTCATTTGTTCTTCAGCAGACATAAAAAGCTTTGATTATTGCTTACCTTTGTGCGCCTAAAGCATTTCACTTCCCCATTGAGAACACAGGAAGCTCCTTTGCCAACATACATGGGGTTATTGAAGAGAGTTTGGTCTTTCAAGGAGAATTGCTGTGACCAGTTCCAAACAGGGGGGAAGTACACGACTGGGTCCTCCCCTTGCGGGATTGCTTTGTTCCTAGCAAAGTCCTGCCAAAATGAGACAAGATAATTCATGTCTTCCTGTCAGCTGAATGTCTTCCTGTCAGTGATCAAACATGCACAGAAGGAAAACATAATGTCCAACAACTGACATCACACAATAAGTTGTCAGCTTGACCTAAAACAATATTTATTTCTTATTTACGTATTTACAACGGCAATAACAGTAATAATTTACCAAATACTTGTGAGGGTAATAAAAAAAAAAAGGCTTTCGATGATGTTTCTCACCATCAAGCATTGCGCACGCTGTTTAGAAGAGCTGAAGAGGAAAGTGCTGAAGAGTGGGATCCACATGCTATCACTAAGCACGGTCAGGTAGGTTTCTGTGAACTCAAATGCAGCTGGATACTGGTTCATCATTTGCCACACACAGTCCAAGAACAGCATGAACACAGGGGACTTCACAAAAAAGAAAAGAGGGAAAACAAAACGCTTAGGAGGCTGTAAAACGGGAGTGTATTGCTGCTTAGAGTCAGACAATTACCTCCTCTTTGTCATTCTTTTTTAAGTGGTTGCATCTATCAAGGAAGCGATGGCCGGCCATCACCCACTCCTTCTGCACCAAACTCTGAAATCCAAAAAAGCTCCGATAGTGAGGGTCCAACATGAGCTGCACCAAGGAGGACACCACACAGTTCAGGTCTCTGTCCTCTTCCTCTGTAATGATGATATAAGGGGAAAAGACTAAATAATTCCTGCAGTCTATGAGGCAGATCAATCAAAAGCATGCCATTGAAAGGCAAATGAAAACAAAGTATGAAGTGAGACGTTTACCTTGGAGAACGACTGAAACATTCCTCCCTTCTAAATGGTAAACCATCTCAGCTGCATGCTTCAGGAAGGCTCTAAATTTACAAGACGGAAGGCATAAAAAATGTTTAGTTTAAAAAAAAAAAAGAACAAGCAGTACTTCTTGTTCATTCTCACTGTAGAACTCAGTCAATAAAACATGGACATTTTCAATATATAATAGTGAGGCCATAACTAGGAAGTTAGCAATTAATTTGATGTGCTTGTTTGAAGCATTTTTTAAAAGATTTTCAATAACGAGGCACTATCATACAATGGCCAATTGTTTCCATACCTGACATACTCAAGCCAACGAGAGTTTTCAATGGCTGAAAGCCACCTTTCCTCAGACTCCTCAAAAGGATCTGGATGTAATCAAAACAGAGCAATAATTGAATATGAAACACACAAGCATGCTGACAAATTCCTTATGCTTCTAGAGGGAAATAAGGAAGCGTACCTATGACGCAGATCTGTCGGATTTTAATGAATGAACTTTGGATTTCCTGGATGTTTGGCAGACACTTGTCCAGATCTGAACTGAAGACTTCGCTGCACTGTAAGTTGCTTTTTGTGATGGCAGTGATGATCCTACCACAACAAACAATCTTTTGACAATGTAGACCAACATTTGTTCCACTAAAATCTCAACTATAACTGAACTAAAACATTACATAAATCAATACATACACACACAATGATTTTCTAAAAGAGATTTTACGTTGTATTTTTATGAATTGTAATTTATTTATTTAAAAAAGAGAAAAACATGGATGTTTCTTGTCTCACATAAAGATTGTAAATGATAGCCAAAATAAAAAAAAGTGCAGTTCCGCTTAAAGACGTCAGATAATCAGGCGTTTTCTGTCTTTGGTCAGAAGGGGGAAAATTCTGACAAAAACAGCCGATTGTCTTTATGTGTGTACCCATTTTAACAAGTTTTGAGAGAATGAAAAAGCACCGTTAGTACTACCTCTGCTCAATCTTCCTTTGCTGGACTGGGTCACACACACTGGCCGTGCGCAGAAGAGCACTTCCATTGGGGTGATTCCAGCACCAAAGCTACAACACAGGAAATATCATTCAAATTGTGAAATAAAGTTAATTTGATTGTAAAATTGGAAATATTGGAGGAGGCGCTCACTGGAAGGCGGTTGTCAGTAAAGTAAATAGAGTACTGCTTCAAATCCTGGTCTGCTAGAGAAACTGGAACAACAATGAACTCTGGAAGGCTGAAAAAGCAGGAAAAAAGTCATATGTGTGAAGATAAACACAATGAAAGACATTGTCTACAGCTGTCTCATGCGTTAAACTACAAACCCCGTTTCCATATGAGTTGGGAAATTGTGTTAGATTTAAATATAAACGGAATACAATGATTTGCAAATCATTTTCAACCCATATTCAGTTGAATATGCTACAAAGACAACACATTTTGATGTTCAAACTGATAAACATTTTTTTTTGCAAATAATCATTAACTTTAGAATTTGATGCCAGCAATACGTGACAAAGAAGTTGGGAAAGGTGGCAATAAATACTGATAAAGTTGAGGAATGCTCATCAAACACTTATTTGGAACATCCCACAGGTGAACAGGCAAATTGGGAACAGGTGGGTGCCATGATTGGGTATAAAAGTAGATTCCATGAAATGCTCAGTCATTCACAAACAAGGGTGGGGCGAGGGTCACCACTTTGTCAACAAATGCGTGAGCAAATTGTTGAACAGTTTAAGAAAAAACGTTCTCAACCAGCTATTGCAAGGAATTTAGGAATTTCACCATCTACGGTCCGTAATATCATCAAAGGGTTCAGAGAATCTGGAGAAATCACTGCACGTAAGCAGCTAAGCCCGTGACCTTCGATCCCTCAGGCTGTACTGCATCAACAAGCGACATCAGTGTGTAAAGGATATCACCACATGGGCTCAGGAACACTTCAGAAATCCACTGTCAGTTACTACAGTTGGTCGCTACATCTGTAAGTGCAAGTTAAAACTCTCCTATGCAAGGCGAAAACCGTTTATCAACAACACCCAGAAACGCCGTCGGCTTCGCTGGGCCTGAGCTCATCTAAGATGGACTGATACAAAGTGGAAAAGTGTTCTGTGGTCTGACGAGTCCGCATTTCAAATTGTTTTTGGAAACTGTGGACGTCGTGTCCTCCGGACCAAAAAGGAAAAGAACCATCCGAATTGTTATAGGCGCAAAGTTGAAAAGCCAGCATTTGTGATGGTATGGGGGTGTATTAGTGCCCAAGACATGGGTAACTTACACATCTGTGAAGGCGCCATTAATGCTGAAAGGTACATACAGGTTTTGGAGCAACATATGTTGCCATCCAAGCAACGTTACCATGGACGCCCCTGCTTATTTTAGCAAGACAATGCCAAGCCACATCAACGTGGCTTCATAGTAAAAGAGTGCGGGTACTGGACTGGCCTGCCTGTAGTCCAGACCTGTCTCCCATTGAAAATGTGTGGCGCATTATGAAGTCTAAAATACCACAGCGGAGACCCCCGGACTGTTGAACAACTTAAGCTGTACATCAAGAGAAGCTTAAAAAATGTGTCTCCTCAGTTCCCAAACGTTTACTGAGTGTTAAAAGGAAAGGCAATGTAACACAGTGGTGAACATGCCCTTTCCCAACTACTTTGGCACGTGTTGCAGCCATGAAATTCTAATTATTATTTGCAAAAAAAAATAAAGTTTATGAGTTTGAACATCAAATATCTTGTCTTTGTAGTGCATTCAATTGAATATGGGTTGAAAAGGTTTGCAAATCATTGTATTCCGTTTATATTTACATCTAACACAATTTCCCAACTCATATGGAAACGGGGTTTGTACTATTGTGTGTACATATCAAACACTCCGCGTGCAACCCCACCATGAGGTCACCTCTGCTCATTGGCACCTACTGTCGACTGGAGACTTGCATGTTACATTGAAACACTAAATAGTTTACAGTGTAAATATACTGTCTTGCCAAAACATATCTAGTAAGACTACAGGGAGAACTTTGACAATTAATATTCTAGGAGGTGCTAGGCATACTTTCCTTTAACATCTAATTACGCTGAAGAAATAACACCAGCTCAAACCTTGAGGAAACGCAATAAAACTCGTTGATAGAGCACACTCTCCACTCAGAGGCGCCCGTTCTCTTGATCTCTCTATCCCAGTCAGACGGCCGATCAAAAATGGCTGTCTGTAATCCACCTCGTGGGACAGACCCATTGAGTCTTTCAGCTTCGAACACAGAAACAAGAATTTGATGACATTTACACAAAACAAGGAAGACCACTTTGGGTATACTACATTTTGAAGAATACATTGTGATGAGAATTTGTGTTTTTAGAACCTTTACATTCATGGTAACGCCGCCCCTGATACTCAAATCCAAACAGCAGGTGGAGATCAGCTGGATGGGAGTAGTGAGCAATGGCCAGACAAACCTACAAAAAACAGAACTACTGATGACACTGAGACGGAGTATGTTTTATCACCAATTTAGATTCATTCAAGTACAAAAGCCAGCTAAAAGGCTTCCACACAAGAACAAGCGCAACCTGGGAACGGATCCTTTTGCTTTGGATTGGACTGGAGACGCACAAAGCAGGCCATTCAGTAGAGAAGCTGTGAATAGCATGAGGACACCAAAGAAAACACTGTGTGTGTGCGTGTGTGTGTGTGTGTGTGTGTGTGTGTGTGTGTGTGTGTGTGTGTGTGTGTGTGTGTGTGTGTGTGTGTCCAACTCTGTAATTTACTATGGCAAAATAAGCTATTATAGGCTGGCCTAATTCCATGTGTCGTGAAGAGGGAAAAAGAGGCAGGGCCAGTTTTGACTTCACACTGTAATTACTAACATTGTGTCCGTAAATACCCACAGTCCACAGCAGTGAGGAAGGGCAAACACATTTCGTCATGTCCACAACTTCCATGTTGGAGGAAAGAACATTTTCAGTTCCAACAAAAGTCTGCACCACAAAAGTTCACAGAAGCCAAATACGGTCAATGATATCATGATAATGTAGAAGGCTTCGATTATCACATTAAAGTGGCTGTCTGCAACTTGCTCACAGTGACATTTTTCAAAGCAAAACTAAAGCAAGAACACCATTGGCTAACTTATGTTATCATGAGTGAACCCCACAACCCTGAGAGGGACAAGCGATAGAAAATGGATGGATGGATTTAACAAAACACAATTGCATTAAAACAGTCATTATTTTTCACAATTAATAAGTTAACGTAATAAGAAATGTCACCGGTCCAAATAAAATGACTGTTTTTTACGGAGGACACTGACCCTGTCTCTTCCACACGCACGCACAAGGAGTGTGCACACATACAAAAGCAGTCCAAGTGAAGCAACAAACAATTTGCAGTCATATTGTTATGATAGAATATACATTCAGGGACAGCTAACGCTAACTATCCAAATCTCTATCATTAGCTAACAACACCCAAAGCTAATGCGTTTGCATGCGTTACGTCACTACGTCCTAGAAGTAAAGTACACTTTCAATTAGTGTTGTTTTGATATGTCATCTTGGTGACATCATTCACAAAAGTGCACTTATAGCTTGTTTTAAAATGTCTCTGACAATCTTGCACTTTCTGTTTTGGAAATGACATGAATGTCTGTGCCACTTAGGGATGTCCCGATCCAGGTTTTTGCACTTCCGATCCGATACCGATATTGTTTTTGCATTTCCGATCCGATACCGATACTGACCGATACCGATACTGACCGATACTGGCCTATCCGAGCATGTATTAAAGTTTAAAGTTATTTAGCCTACTTAGTTGTCAGAATCATGTTGAAAAGGGTTTTAGTACTCTTGATAACAACTAGCCAGCTGAATTAGGGGAGTTTGAATAATACACAATGGTTGGTAACAAGAAACTGACCTGTTTATTCAAGGATAAACACAAAATAGACAAAATTATACATGACAAACAGAAATGGCATCATTGAACTAGGGCTGGGCGATATGGCCTTTTTTCAATATTGCGATATTTTAAGGCCATATTGCGATACACAATATAAATCTCGATATTTTGCCTTAGCCTTGAATGAACACTTGATGCATATAATCACAGCAGTATGATGATTCTATGTGTTTTGATTGATTGATTGATTGAGACTTTTATTAGTAGGTTGCACAGTGAAGTACATATTCCGTGCAATTGACCACTAAATGGTAACACCCGAATAAGTTTTTCAACTTGTTTAAGTCGGGGTCCACTTAAATTGATTAATGATACAGATATATACTATCAGATATATACTATCATCATAATACAGTCATCACACAAGATAATCACATTGAATTATTTACATTATTTATAATCCAGGGTGTGGAGGGGGGCGCCGGATGTAAGTGTCAAAAAGACAGCCAAAAGAGTTTGATATGAGAATAAATCTAAAGTTAAAATATAGGGTAGAAATGCACCCATTTGCAGGAAATGTAGTCTTGATTTTCAAAATTTTCTTTCAAGGCTTGCATGTGTACATTAAAACATTCTTCTTCATACTGCATTAATATATGCTACTTTTAAACTTTCATGCAGAGAAGGAAATCACAACTAAAAAAAAATCACAAATTTTTTCATACGGTGTTGATGTGGAAATTTTTGCCTCGGCATTTTGATGGTGTGGGCGTGTGGCACCGAATGGAGATAAGCGTCTCGACAGACGTCACAATATTTGAACAATGATGACGAAAACTGTTTTCTCTGTCGTGTCCGTGTGTCGAAAATTGTTATGCGCTTATTTTATTTTTTTTAATTTTGTGCGTGGCATAGATTTGCTATGCGCAGAGGACGCTTAAACAGTGCGCAATTGCACAGGCGAGCACCTTAGAGGGAGCGTTGCTCGCACGGCTGCACTAGCATCACAGCTAACGTTAGCCATGCTGCTACCTCTCTGCTCGGGGAGGACGTATACGTATGTGACGTATGTCGTGACAGTATGTGACGTGTGTAAGAAGGTGCACTTGCTGTCTGTGAGAGGGAGACACAGGAAAGAGTGAGAAGAGCCTGTCGTGTAATGCCAGCAGCTAAAAGCAACTGCGTGAGAATTCACAGACCTGTGGATGTGTTGAAGGTGTGCTGGAAAATGCGGAACGGAAATTACGGAGCAGCAGAAAAGTGGAATGTATTATTTAAATCGGTGCGTTGGAAAACACGGACCGGAGTTTTTTTTTAAACTGGATCTGGATCGGCATTTTCCCATGCCTTGCCGATACGCAATTTTTGGCAAATATCGGCAGCCGATCCGATCCAAATATCGGATCGGGACATCCCTAGTGCCACTGCTTAATAACTGTTTAATAAATACAGTTTTGGTCAATTGACTTAGTTGTGATTTCTCTCTCTGCATGAAAGTTTAAAATGAGCATATATTAATGCAGTATGAACAAGAATGTTTTAATGTAGACACATAGAATTATCATACTGCTGTGATTATATGCATCAAGTGTTAATTCAAGGCTGAGGCAAAATATCGAGATATATATCGTGTATCGTGACATGGCCTAAAAATATCGAGATATTAATAAAAGGCCATATCGCCCAGCCCTAAATCAGCTTCAATACAGCAAATAAACAGCATTTCTACTTAAGTATCATTATCACAGGTATTAGGACGAGGCTAAATACAAAGAGAGCAAGCAGGAGCAGGCATGCTAATAGCAAAGCTAGCTGCGAAAATAGCCAGAAACAACAGTAGAAAAAGTACTAAGTAAACTTTAAGTGTAGATGGAAGCATGTTACAACTAGGGCTGCAACTAACGATTAATTTGATCATCGATTAATCTGTCGATTATTACTTTGATTAATCGATTAATAATCGGATAAAAGAGACAAACTACATTTCTATCTTTTCCAGTATTTTATTGGAAAAAAAACAGCATCCTGGCACCATACATATTTTGGTTATTGTTTCTCAGCTGTTTGTACATGTTGCAGTATATAAATAAAGGCTTATTAAAAAAAAAAAAAAAGGTGTCTATTCTAAAGTAGAGTAATGAGTACCGGTATTGGATAAAGGGGGTGTAACTTTTCTTGTCATAGAAGAAGTGGCCCTGGCACTACACCAGTGTGTGCATGTAAAGATCCTACACAGACAGTCAGGAAGTGAAACGACAACCCACAGTGTCACAGACGGAGGCACGAAGGGCCAAACCTTTACATGCATGGTTGAGGCACAATCCTGAAGCAAAAGCATATTATTAACTAATGCAGAAAATGGATGGAGGCATAAAACATGATTGATCATCAATGACCCAATTGTCTCCTGCAGACAGCCTGGTTTTGCTATATTGTGAAACATTTTCCCTTTTTGAAAGGCCCTATTAAAATGTTAAATGTTTTAATAGGACTGTGTATGTGAAAATATGGAATCTTTAAAATGGACAACTGATGCTGCAAGTTGACCTAGTTGACTTCAAAGAAAGCAAGAAGAGCAGCAATCATTTACCTTTTTAGCACTCTCGGGCCCAGCCTCATCAAAGCAGAACCTTATAATCCGCAAGTCTTTGCAGTAAAGGATGAGCTCAGTGGGGTTAAACTTGAGCTTCTGGTTTGACCCCAACACCTTTTTCTTCCCCTTCGTATCATTCACTGAAAAAAGTAAAAGCATTAAATAAATAGTTGGAACTTGGAAGTTATGTTGATCTACAAAAAATGCTATCCACAAAATGTCAGATGTCTACTAGAAAACTACATTTAATGTTTCCCAAAACATGGCCTGATTTCATCTTGTTATGCAGACAAAGCTGAGTGTTAAAAGGCCAGTTCACAGCTGCGAGAAACAAGCGTTCCTCTTTCATGTAACACAACACTTCCTTCTGTGGACAATGGGGTCATCCACAACAAGAGGCTAATCTGCTGTGCCGCAAAACACGGCCTGTGCTGTGCCCTCGTTATCACAAAGTTGATAGGTAGAGCAAATGACAGTCACGGTGTCAAAAGACAAATGACAAAAAAATAATAAAAGGCCAGTCTTACCGGTTACTACGTGTTCTAAACATGTCAAAGGGACATCATGGTCTCCGAGCAGCAAGTGGGATAGCTGGAACTTCTACGGCAAATGCAGAAAAACAAAAACAGAATGTGTGCACAATCCAATTAAAATGTAGTTCGGCAATGGACTTTGCATTTTAACATCTCTGCCATAGTCTACAAAGCATAGGTGGAATTTAGAAAGCATGCATGTTCTCACTGCACTGACAATGAAGAGCAGGGAAGTTCTCCTACCTCTTGCAAAGTAATAACACGTGTTTGTTGGGAGTTAAACATCTACCGGTAAATCCAAGCAAACAAATGACTTTAGGCTGCCCTTCGGACAGTATATAAAGTTTAAGGCAACAACAATTCACACTTTATCCTTACCTGTTTAGTTGGAGAATCTTGAGGGATGAAGGAGACCTTAAAGTTGGTACATATCAACTTCCCCCAAAGGTCATCTTGGCTGCTTTCAGGACTAATGCATTTCCTCACAAAGTTGGCCTCATTTACAACTATCTCCCCTGAAAACAAAGCACACATACATTTATAGTGTAATATTTCCATAATAGGATAATAAAAGTCAAATTCAACCAATTGCAGTACTGTGGCGCAGTGGGAGAGTGGCCGTGCGCAACCCAAGGGTCCCTGGTTCAATCCCCACCTAGTACCAACCTCGTCATGTCCGTTGTGTCCTGAGCAAGACACTTCACCCTTGCTCCTGATGGGTGCTGGTTAGCGCCTTGCATGGCAGCTCCCTCCATCAGTGTGTGAATGTGTGTGTGAATGGGTAAATGTGGAAGTAGTGTCAAAGCGCTTTGAGTACCTTGAAGGTAGAAAAGCGCTATACAAGTACAACCCATTTATTTATCATTTACTGTTGGGTCGTAATCATTAAAACGAAGAGACAGAGTATCTACTGTCCCAAATGTGAGTACTACACCCCTTAGATTGCAGAAAACATTTTATCGTATCTTCTCAAGAGACAAGACTATCCATCCATCCATTTTCTACCGCTTATTCCCTTCGGGGTCGCTGGAGCCTATCTCAGCTACAATCGGGCGGAATCGGACAAGTCGCCACCTCATCGCAGGGCCAACACAGATAGACAGACAACATTCACACTCACATTCACACACTAGGGCCAATTTAGTGTTGCCAATCAACCTATCCCCAGGTGCATGTCTTTGGAGGTGGGAGGAAGCCGGAGTACCCGGAGGGAACCCACGCAGTCACGGGGAGGACATGCAAACTCCACATAGAAAGATCCCGAGGCCGGGATTGAACTCACGACTGCTCAGGACCTTCGTATTGTGAGGCAGACGCACTAACCCCTCTTTCACCATGCTGCCGAGACAAGACTATTGAAATGAAATTAGATATTATCTAGAAAGAATGCCACATTGTTTTACTTATCACTGAACATGACTCAGTCAAGACACAGCCATTATTGTCTTAATAGTTGTAGTCCAATTGGTGTCTGGAAATGTCAATATTTATTGTGAGCACCATTGCTATCTGGCACTGCCTTAAAGTACCAGTAGAAAGAAAAAACAAGTTGCCTCTATATTGATGCTATTACCATATATATATGATTTATAACACCAAAAGACCTACAAAGTTTGCGAATAAAAAGATATAATCAAAATACAAAACCCAAAACCAGTAAAGTTGGCATGTTGTGTAATTTGTAAATAAAAACAGAATACAATGATTTGCAAATCATTTTCAACTTATATTTATTTAAATAGACTGCAAAGACAAGATACTTAATGTTCGAACTGCGAAACGTAATTTCCTTTGCAAATAATCATTAACTTAGAATTTAATGGCAGCAACACATTGCAAAAAAGTTGGCAAAGGGTAATTTTTACAACTGTGTTACATGGCCTTTCCTTTTGACAACACTCAAACGTTTGGGAACTGAGGAGAAACATTTAAAAAAAAATTTAGGTGGAATTATTTCCCATTCTTGCTTGATGTACAGCTTAAGTTGTTCCAACAGTCCGGGGTCTACGTTGTGGTATTTTACGCTTCATATTGCGCCACACATTTTCAATGGGAGACAAGTCTGGACTACAGGCAGGCCAGTCTAGTACCCGCACTCTTTTACTATGAAGCCACACTGTGTGACATGTGGCTTGGCATTGTCTTGCTGAAATAAGCACGGGCGTCCATGATAACGTTTCTTGGATGGCAACATATGTTGCTCCAAAACCTGTATGTACCTTTCAGCATTAATGGTGCCTTCACAGATGTGTAAGTTACCCATGCCTTGGGCACTAATACACCCCCATGCCATCACAGATGCTGGCTTTTGAACTTTGCGCCTATAACAATCCGGATGGTTCTTTTCCTCTTTGGTCCGGAGGACACGACGTCCACAGTTTCCAAAAACAATTTGAAATGTGGACTCGTCAGACCCCAGAACACTTTTCCACTTTGCATCAGTCCATCTTAGTTGAGCTCTGGCCCAGCGAAGCCGGCAGGGTTTCTGGGTGTTGTTGATAAATGGCTTTTGCTTTGCATAGTAGAGTTTTAACTTGCACCTACAGATGTAGCGACCAACTGTAGTTACTGACAGTGGTTTTCTGAAGTGTTCCTGAGCCCATGTGTTGATATCCTTTACACATTGATGTCGCTTTTTTGATGCAGTACCGCCTGAGGGATCGAAGGTCCGTAATATCATCGCTTACGTGCAGTGATTTCTCCTGATTCTTTGAAAATTTTTATAGTATTACGGGCCGTAGATGGTGAAATCCCTAAATTCCTTGTAATAGCTCGTTGAGAAATGTTGTTCTTAAACTGTTCGAGAATTTGCTCACGCATTTGATCTCCGGTAATAAACTGAATGTCACAGACGAACAACTTCTAGATTCATGGCTCAATCCTATTATCCAGATGAGAGGAATGGTTTATGATCTACAATAACTTTGACGAGCCAAGACATGATGTTGCAGCATAAGTTAGTTACCTCTCTGTTATCAATGCGCCACAAGAAAATAAGTTTTTCTACGTTAGCGCTTATAATAAATATATCATTAATATTTGGTTAATATTCAGGTCACGATAGGTATATATAGTATGGTTGGCGAGTTTTTGGAAAGTTATTTAGAGGGCTTTGTGGGCCTAATAGAAAGCCCCATTGACTTAATTGTAAACTGACTTTATTTATTTATTTACAATTTAGAATGCATAAAAACAGAAAAACATATGTTCATGTCTTACATAGGAATTGTGAATGACAGCACATCTCTTTCTAATTTTTGCATATTTCCAGTACGACTGATCTGCTGATATGGTCAGAGTACAGAAGCATCTCATCGTGACATCATCCCACCCTGAATCTTCGGAAATTGCTTAAGACGGAATATTCAAGAGGGCCGTCTGAAATTGTGGCATTTTGTGATGTTTAGACAGTATTTTCACATACTTTGGGGATTGGAAATACAATTGGATATGGTTTAATGGATAAAATGAAAGTCAACTTGTTTTTCCATTCTACTGACACTTAAATCCTCTTAGACCAGGGGTCGGCAACCCGCGGCTACGGAGCCGCATGTGGCTCTTTGATCACTCTGATGCGGCTCAGCTGCATACTTGCTGACCCTCCCGATTTTTCCAAGAGACTTCCGAATTTCAGTGCCTATCCCAAAAATCTCCCGGGGCAACCATTCTCCGATTTTCACCCGGGTAACTATATTGAGTGGGTGCCGTGATGTCACTGCCTTTAGCGTCCACTTTTACACTACACTATCTGCGTGCCGGCCCAGTCACATGTCGTATGCGGGCTCTGTCCTACACACGTAAATGACTGCAAGTCATACTTAGTCAACAGCCATACAGTTCACACTGAGGGTGGCTGTATAAAACAACTTTAACACTGCTACTAATGTGCGCCACACTGTGAACCCACACCAAAAAAGAATGACAAACACAATTCGGAAGAACATCCGCACCGTAACACAACATAAACACAACAGAACAAATACCCAGAATCCCGTGCATCCTTAACTCTTCCGGGCTACATTATACACCCCCGCTACCACGAAACTCCGCCCACCTCAACCAACGCACGGAGGAGGGGGGGGGGTTGATGTGTGGGGGGGCAGGGTTGGGGGGGCGGATGCTCTCCCGAAATGTGTTTGTCATTCTTTTTTGGTGTGGGTTCACAGTGTGGCCCATATTAGTAACAGTGTTAAAGTTGTTTTATACAGCCACCCTCAGTGTGAACTGTATGGCTGTTGACCAAGTATGCTTGCAGTCAATTGTGTGTGTCTGCAGAAGCCTCATACAACATGTAACTGGGCTGGCACGTTGTATATACAGGTTGTGGAGAGCGCTAAAGACAGTGCCATCACGGCACGCCCTTATTATTGTTGTTAGGTTGAAAATCAGCAGACATCCGATAGAATAGTTGCCCTGAGTTTCGGGAGTCTCCCGGAAAAATCGGGAGGGTTGGCAAGTATGACGCTGTCAAGCGCCATTCATATAAAACTTGCGGGCCGCACTAATATTACATTTTCATATTAAGGTGCGGGCCGCAAAATGACGTCTCGCGGGCCGCGTGTCTGGTTTATACATAGCACAAACCAAAAAACAACTTTGTATGCAGTGTTATTTCATTTTAAATTTCAAAAGAGTTTTGTGGCTCCCGTTGTTTTCTTGAATTTGTGAAACGGGTCAAAATGGCTCTTTGAGTGGTAAAGGTTGCCGATCCCTGTCTTAGACAATTTAATTCACCAGAGCTGCACAGGTTTTTACTGGAATCCTCTGGAACCCACTCCTCCATTAGACACCTTGTGTTCCTCCACCTTGTTTGAGGATGCCCCACAGCCACAGGTGCTTAATCCATTCATTGAGGGTTTCTCAAATTGTGGGTCGGGAACCTCCTGGGGGCTACCTTGAGGTACCTAGGGTGTTGCGAGCAGCAGGGAAGTGAACTATATTCAAACTCGCCGTGGAGTTTACAGTTACAGTAGCACAATTAGCCCCGATCGGGCTAACATCATCACTAACGTGTTACACGTCTGATTCGCCCAGCAACTCTCTGTCGGAGTATCAGCGCTGGGGTCCAGTGCACCACACTTTTGTATTGTCGCTCGGTCCTTCGGCGGAGTGCTTTGGAAGCTACCGGACCGCTTGTCTTCCCCGCCCGGACTGTTTACAACGGGGGCGGGAGCGAGCAGGCGGGCGAGCAAGGGAGGCAGGGAGGGAGGGAGGAAGAGCGTGTGCGGGTGTCGTGGAAAAGCGGCAAAATGTTTCTCTGCTTGCATCACGCAAGTGACATCAATGCTTACTTGCCAACCTTGAGACCTCCGAATTCGGGAGATGGGGGGGGTTGAGGTGTGTGTGGGGGGATTGAGGTGGGCTGGGTTGGGAGGAGCCGGGGTTGGGGGTTGCGGGGGTCTTTTTGTAGCCAGGAAGAGTTAGGGCTGCAAAGGATTCTGGGTATTTGTTCTGTTGTGTTTATGTTGTGTTTAGGTGCTGATGTTCTCCCGAAATGTGTTTGTCATTCTTGTTTGGTGTGGGTTTGTAACAGTGTTAAAAAATAAATAGAATAAAATATGACCACCCTCAGTGTGACATGTATGGCTGTTCCTCAAGTATGTCTTGCAATAACTTGCGTGTGTCTGCAGAAGCCTCACCCATGTGACTGGGCCGGCACGCTGTTAGTATGGAGAAAAAGAAATGCGGTGACATATTTTCTAGAGGACACTAAAGGCAGTGTTGTCACGGCACACCCTCCACATTGTCGAGAGCCTTATACCACACCAAAATTGGTAGATTCCTTCAGCTCCGCACACAACGCTGTCAAGCGCCATTCATTTAAAACTCGCGGGCCGCACTAACATTAAACTTTCATACTAAGGTGGGGGCCGCAAAATAACGTCTCACGGGCCGCATGTTTGAGACCCCTGGTCTATAGTATAATGTCAAAATAAAATCAAACCAACAAATTGTAAAATATATATATATATATATATATATATATATATATATATATATATATATACATAGAAAACATTGAAAAATGGCTGTCAAATGCTTTGACTTTTCAATATGCAGCCCTAGGTAAAAAAAAAAAAGTAAATAAAAGGTTTAGACACCCTTGCCCTACTTTTGTATCTTGTATAAACTTGTGTTTCTAAAGGCACCTCATTATTGTGCAAAACTGAGTTATTCAAATAATACAGAATAGCAGAATTAAAAACATAATGGAAAAACTCTTTTTTTTTTTTTAACTGCAATTGTTATTTTAATGTATTGCTGTCACTATTATTATAATTTTACTTGTATTTTATTTGTTACTAATGTATATATGTTCTGTTAAATTTTATTTAAAGTTGAGTTTTGGTGGTGCAATAAATACTCATGTTTTCAAACTAACAAATAATTGGGTTATTATTTGTGATTTCAATATTAATCAAAATAATCCTGATTATTATTTTTGCCATAATCGCCCAGCCGACCTGAGCATTGTTGTACAGTTGTTGTGTACAAAACAACCTAAAGGCATTTTTAACCCAGGGTTTAAAGATTCAGAGGACATACTTAAGCACATATTACAACTGTCATGTCTGTGTGACATGTGATCAGGCTTTATTTTTGGACTTTTTGTGCAGTTTTGTTTTGTCACCATAGTTACCCATTAGTTTCACCTGTCATGTCACGCACCTGTTTTGAGTCACGCACCTGTTGTTAATCATGTCCATAAGTATTTAAGTTAATTCATTTTCTGTTGTTCGGCCTGACGACCTCGCACCCCATATATGCTTCTGCACACCCTTATGATCCTTGCTGCTCCTTTTTCATGCCGGTTCCATGCCAAGTAAGTTTTTGTTTCTCAAGCCACAGTTAATGTTTTATTTAATTGTTCATAGTTTCCGCCACTGTGCGTGCTTTTCATTTGTACTTTTTTGCTATAGTCTTTTGGTTTCATAGCTTATTCTCCGCCATTGTGCGCGCTTTTTGTTTGATCTTTTTTTAAATAAATAAATCATGTACCTTGGTTCCCGTCTCGCCCGTGCCAACTTTCCGTTGCATCCAGGAAAAGCAAACTCTCAAGATCAAGTCCTGACAGTAGGTCGTCAGCTGACCCGCTTTTCCGCACCTAAGTTGGCCGAGTTGGACATTTTGGACGAGGCTTCTTGGGCGGTCCTGTGCGCGATGGAGGATGAAACTCTGCGCTATTCCTCCGTGGAGTACAGAAACTTCATTTGGTCCCAGGACGACACAGCGTCACCTCAGCCGCGGAAGCGCCGCTCCAGACGAAGGACGTCAGGTAGAACTTCCGCGAGCCAGCAGGACACGCCGCTCCCACAAGCCCCTCCCTCTCCGGGCGGAAGCAAGCAGCCCGGATGACGTCAAAAACCATGATTTTTTTTTTCTGAATTCTTTTTCTTTTGATTCCCCGCTCCCCAGGACTCAAGCCACACCCAAGACACAAAACAATTTTTTTTCACCCACTCAATCCCAGGCCCAAGAAAGACAATTTGGACAATTTAATGGGGAAGTTTCTGCCCTCCTCCGCCCACCCCTACAGAGAGTTCCAGACCGCAGGGAGCGCGTCTGGTATCCGCCCCTTGAGGGGGGGGGGGCTGGGGTCGGGAGCTGTGTTGGTGGGGTGGCTCGGCATCACCATGCCAAGCCACAGCCTCCCTCACGGCCGCCACCACCAGTCTACCGACCTGTCAAGCCACAGCCTCCAGCACGACCGCCCTCACCAGTCTTCCGACCTGCCAAGCCGCAACCCCCAGCTAGGCCACCTCCACCTGCACCAAGGCTAGCACCTGTCGCCGCACCAGCTCCACCACGCCAAGTTCCTCGCCAAGCTCCGGTACCAGCTCCACGACGCCAAGCTCCGGTACCAGCTCCACGACGCCAAGCTCCGGTACCAGCTCCACGACGCCAAGCTCCGGTACCAGCTCCACGACGCCAAGCTCCGGAACCAGCTCCACGACGCCAAGCTCCGGTACCAGCTCCACGACGCCAAGCTCCGGTACCAGCTCCACGACGCCAAGCTCCGGTACCAGCTCCACGACGCCAAGCTCCGGTACCAGCTCCACGACGCCAAGCTCCGGTACCAGCTCCACGACACCAAGACCAAGACCCACACCAAGACCAAGACCAAGACCCACACCAAGACCAAGACACGCCATGCCAAGACCAAGACACGCCATGCCAAGACCAAGACACGCCATGCCAAGACCAAGACACGCCATGCCAAGACCAAGACACGCCATGCCAAGACCAAGACACGCCATGCCAAGACCAAGACACGCCATGCCAAGACCAAGACACGCCATGCCAAGACCAAGACTCGCCATGCCAAGACCAAGACTCGCCATGCCAAGACCAAGACTCGCCATGCCAAGACCAAGACTCGCCATGCCAAGACCAAGACTCGCCATGCCAAGACCAAGACTCGCCATGCCAAGACCAAGACTCGCCATGCCAAGACCAAGACTCGCCATGCCAAGACCCACACCAAGACCAAGACCCACGCCGAGCTTCGCCGCTGGACGCGTCACGCCGAGCTTCGCCGCTGGACGCGTTACGCCGAGCTTCGCCGCCTGAATTGCCACGCCGAGCTGCCACGCCTGCCAAGTTGACGACGCGCCAGTCTCCTCGTCGGCCACGGATATGGCCGCTACCTGGTCGTCCGCCACGCCAAGTGCGCCCACCTCCCAGTCGGCCACGAATGTGGCCAATCCCTGGGCGCCCGCCTCGCCTGCTGCAGCGGCGTTCCACTCGCCGCCGCCACTTGACTTTGCCTCGGTGGATTCGGGGCCACTTGGGCTGGCGACCCACCGCCATGTCCCCCTCCCGCCCTCCCATGACTATTGATCTTTGGTTTTTTTTGGACATCTGGTATCTGTCCTTAAGGGAGGGGCTCTGTCATGTCTGTGTGATCAGGCTTTATTTTTGGAATTTTTGTGCAGTTTTGTTTTGTCACCATAGTTACCCATTAGTTTCACCTGTCATGTCACGCACCTGTTTTGAGTCACGCACCTGTTGTTAATCATGTCCATAAGTATTTAAGTTAATTCATTTTCTGTTGTTCGGCCTGACGACCTCGCACCCCATATATGCTTCTGCACACCCTTATGATCCTTGCTGCTCCTTTTTCATGCCGGTTCCATGCCAAGTAAGTTTTTGTTTCTCAAGCCACAGTTAATGTTTTATTTAATTGTTCATAGTTTCCGCCACTGTGCGTGCTTTTCATTTGTACTTTTTTGCTATAGTCTTTTGGTTTCATAGCTTATTCTCCGCCATTGTGCGCGCTTTTTGTTTGATCTTTTTTTTAATAAATAAATCATGTACCTTGGTTCCCGTCTCGCCCGTGCCAACTTTCCGTTGCATCCTGGAAAAGCAAACTCTCAAGATCAAGTCCTGACAGTGTGTCGTCCTGGGACCAAATTAAGTTTCTGTACTCCACGGAGGAATAGCGCAGAATTTCATCCTCCATCGCGCACAGGACCGCCCAAGAAGCCTCGTCCAAAATGTCCAACTCGGCCAACTTAGGTGCGGAAAAGCGGGTCGGCTGACGACCTACTGTCAGGACTTGATCTTGAGAACAACGACAGAGGCTGAAATCCGTTCACCAAATTGTCATAATTCTGATCTGTCAAAGTGGATTTGAATGTCTGCAGAACCATTGTCAAATGACAGACACAATGGTCTACTACCGTCCACTTTTACTATCACTTCAACTTTCTGGGTAACATGCCGTCGGCATTTCTGTGACGCAAGTTAAAAAGAGGAAGCTTTTCATGGAATGGTCAGACAGCTGTGATATAGATTTTGTATAAAAATATACGGGTTCTTTTCTTTGCCACTACCTTTGAATGTGACCACACGATTAATTATATTTCTGATTCAAGATATTTTGTGTGACAACTGAAATTAATCTGCGCCTTTAAAGTAGATTACTTTAAATAGGACAACTGTTTATCATTACTGCAAATAGCACGCCACCTAGCCTTATACCAAATGGTGTGTTTCGTCACTCCCATGAGGATCCCAAGTCATCTGGCATACTTGCCAACCTTGAGACCTCCAATTTCGGGAGGCGGGGGGTGGGGGGACGTGGTCGGGGTCGGGGTGGGGCGGGGGCGTGGTTGGGGGCGTGGCTAAGAGGGGAGGAGTATATTTACAGCTAGAATTTACCAAGTCAAGTATTTCATATATATACATATATATATATATATATATATATATATATATATATATAAATAAGAGAAATACTTGAATTTCAGTGTTCATTTATTTACACATATACACACATAACACTCATCTACTCATTGTTGAGTTAAGGGTTGAATTGTCCATCCTTGTTCTATCCTCTGTCACTATTTTTCTAACCATGCTGAACACCCTTTCGCAGGTACCCAGAAAGGTTTCGAGTACCACCAAAAAAACTGAATCTCTGAAGACAGTATACAAATCTGTGTTAAAGGTGTACAAATACTGTTTGTATAGTAAGCATGTTATTGTTTACAAATGAGGGTTAAGAGTTCAGTACTAAAAAAAAAAAAGAATGTGGCTTAAGTACAGTTTTTGGCTTAAGTACAGTTTTTTAAATGAGCTGCTGCATTTTTTGGTTGGGTTGTTTATTTATTTTGAGTAACTTCAGCATTTCTAAAAGGGGAGGAATGTAATAGAGTGATCTATGTTTGTCTGTTGCAATCTCCTGGTGAATGTTGGCTATAGCGTACTGGGGTTACTTTTTGGTTGGCCAACGATTTACGTGGTGTTGCGCACCTGACGTCAAGTGTGTGAGTCTGTTCTGAAGTCTACAGTAAAGAGACGTACTTCATCACCTCGCCTGGTTATTGCCTCCAACTCAATATATTACAACAACATTGCTGTTTACGGCAGACGAACTGCTTTACGGTAGAATAAAACATGACTGCTGTTGTTGTGTGTTACCGCGCTGGGAGGACGTTAATGAAACTGCCTAACAATAAACCCACATAAGAAACCAAGAACTCGCCCTTGATCATTCTACAGTTATAACGTGTTTAGGCAGGAACGCTGTTTATATTGTGGGAAAGCGGACGTGAATACAGGCTGTTGACACGTCACTCAGGTCCGCATGGAGCTGGAGGGGGAGTGGCTTCCAGCTCCGCCTGAATTTCGGGAAATTTTCGGGAGAGGCGCTGAATTTCGGGAGTCTCCCGGAAAATCCAGGAGGGTTGGCAAGTATGTCATCTGGTAATATCTAAACCAGAATTTAACTGAGAAACTATCTCTCCTGCTGCTCAAGTTAATGAAGCAGCTGCATACAAGTATAAAAATTGAGGTATATTTTTCAAATTAGCTGGCACGATAATTGAAATCCATTCTTATGTCAGAGCTTCACAGCAGTTATTGCTTGCTGCAAAAGTTGACGCAGAAGAACTCTACTCCAAAGGACAAGTTGCACAGATCAATACCAGAAAGAAATCATTTTCAACTGCAGCATGTAAACACCTCGTTAGGATGTACAGATTGAGAATGTCACAAAAAGATGTACATAATATAGCTTACTTAGATTTATTTCCAAGATTTAGTCTTGACAAGCACATAAGTTTATCTAAATATCAGCTACACCTCTTGGTACCGTTCAAATCTCTTTACAAATATTCACACAATGTCTCACAACAATAATCTGTCAATGACTTTAATTATTTAAAAATGCACAATGCATATTTGTATCTAACTATCTGTAAAATTGTTAATTTGGGGGAAAAAATTATTGCACTACCTAAAGTGCAGAAAATAAGCAAAATATCCCCTTGTGATCTTGTAAGTTTAACCTCTTACACAGTTATAAAAAGTCCAGAATTTTCTTTGAAGGTTTAAGGATGCAGCTATTGAATTTTTTATTCATCAGTTAGTCTGTTTGATTGACTAATTAAATAAAACACAATTTATAGCCTCAAAGCGTATTTTACAGAAAAAACACTTGAAATAAACTATTTTTATGCTCGCCATAACCTTCATCAACATTAAAATTACGATTTTCATATATGTGTATTAAAGCTGGGGTACCTAAGTTATATTCTATAATTAAAACAAATCATATAAGCATCATACAGTATATTGTAAATGTAATCATTTCTGAAAAAAATTGTATGTGTCACTGTCTGTGCCTTATAATTAAGTATAAATAATATAATTAAGTATTTTAGTAAATAAAACCCTCACTCGAATAAATATTGGTCTGGCGTATTTAAGATGAAGGGCATTGCGGACCAGTCTTGGACTAACTTTGGACGCGTAAGTGACTGTTGTAATTCCAGACAGGTAATCTAATGTCCCACTTTCCTATATTTTGTGTGTATCCTTTTGCGTGGCAACGTGTGTTACCGATAGTCACACGATTGGTGTTTCGTGTATTCTAAGCAGAGACATAGTTTGTAGTTTTTGCATTTAGATTTTTGCTAAATCTTTGTATAGTATATGGTGATATTACAGCTTAGCAGCATAAATGAGTATTTCATAATTAGATTGAAAAAAAAAAACATGTACAGTCGTGGTCACATACACTTGTGAAGGACATAATGTCATGGCTGTCTTGAGTTTCCAATCATTTCTACAACTCTTATTTTTTTGTGATAGAGTGATTGGAGCACATACTTGTTTGTCACAAAAAACATTCATGAAATTTGGTTCTTTTATTAAATTTATTATGGGTCTACTGAAAATGTGACCAAATCTGCTGGGTCAAAAGTATACATACAGCAACATACATGATCAATTTTGGTGATGTAGAATAGTTACAATTAAATCAAATTAGCTTCATGGCATGGCCTCTTAACTTCATGTGAGTGATTATGATTGACGACATCTGTTGACATGTCTGAGCCCATTTAAATAGGGCTCATGTGATGCAGTCATTAGACTCGGTTACAAACGCGACAATGGGAAAGTCAAAGGAATTCAGCACAGGTCTGAAAAAACGAATCATTGACTTGAACAAGTCAGGAAAGTCACTTTGAGCCATTTCAAAGCAGCTTAAGGTCCCAAGAGCAACTGTGCAGACAATTGTTCGTAAGTATAAAGTGCATAGCACAGTTTTGTCACTGCCACGATCAAGAAGAAAATGCAAGCTATCACCTGCTGCTGAGAGAAAATTGGTCAGGATGATCAAGACTCAACCGAGAACCACCAAAAAGCAGGTCTGCAATGAATTGGAAGCTGCTGGAGCACAGGTGTCAGTGTCCACAGTCGAACGTGTTTTGCATTGCCATGGACTGAGAGGCTACCATGCAAGAAGGAAGCCCTTGCTCCAGAAGCGACACCTTAAGGCTCATCTAAAGTTTGCTGCTGATCACATGGACAAAGATAAGACCTTCTGGAGGAAAGTTCTGTGGTCAGACGAATCAAAAATTGAGCCATTTGGCCACAACACCCAGCAATATGTTTGGAGGAGAAAAGGTGAAGCCTTTAATCCCAGGAACACCACCCTACCGTCAAGCATGGTGGTGGTAGTATTATGCTTTGGGCCTGTTTTGCTGCCAATGGAACTGGTGCTTTACAGAGAGTAAATGGAACAATGAAAAAGGAGGATTACCTCCAAATTCTTCAGGACAACCTAAAAAGCTTGTGGATGGCTACCAAAAGCACCTTATTGCAATGAAACTTACAAAGGGACATGTAACCCAATATTAACATTGCTGTATGTATACTTTTGACCCAGCAGATTTGGTCACATTTTCAGTAGATCCATAATAAATTCATAAAAGAACCAAACTTCATGAATGTTTTTTGTGAACTCCAGCGCAATTTTGTGCAATTCCCAAGAGGAGGAGAATGGGAGGGACTGTCAGCATGTCGGTGTGGGGCGGGACTTACAGTTTGAATTCTGCTTGGTGACACAAAATTCAAGTAGCCCATCTTTAATAGAATAAAATAGAATAAAAAAAACTCTCAAAGATCAAGGCACCCACACATCACCGTGCTCATGTGCACTGTATTGCTGTATTTGTTATACAATACATTTTTATTAGTTACACTCATTAAATAATCAATCCAAGTAACAGAATATAAATCGAAGACTTTTAATCGAAATAATGGATGTAATCGATTATTAATTATTTACACTTGATTAAGGAATAGTTTTGTAAAAATAAAACAAATTATTCCACAGATTATACCTCACTACTGGCATTGTTTGTTTTTAATTTATGAGAGTCTACTTGCTTTAAAATCACACCTGAGGCCATAGTCTTTTCCTTTGAGTTTTTTTTATTTTATTGTATTTAAAATTTTTAAAAAATAACTACTTTTCAATATAATTAAATTGAATAACACTGACATTGTAAGACATGAAAAAATAGAGCCAGATATCAGTGGTTTAATGAACAAATTTACCTGGAAGTAGTTTGGGCTCCAACTTTTTTATCGGTGGGTCGATGGTTTTCGTCACTTCACCCTTAATAGAAAAAATAGACGTGACAGTTAATGAATGATGGCAAGAATGCGTCATTAGAAAGCAAGGCTGGAGAGTTACCAGCTTGCCCAGTAACCCAAATAAAGAAGTGGCTTTAAAAAGTGTACCATGGACCAAAAACTCACCATGTGACTGCTCAAACATTTACAAAGTAAAAGCATTTTTCATTTTTGTCAAGTTTTCAGCTGGCTTAACAACATATACAATGACAAAGCAGTGTTTCCCATATATACCTTTAACTGTTGGCCAAAAGTTAACAGAAAAAGGTATTTTAAAAAACAAAAGCATTTTTTTTAAAGATTTTGCGATATAGTAAGTAACACGTCACCTTCCAAGTGATATACAGTATATGCTTCTATCGCTCGCAATTAGATTTAAACTTGAAGAGTTTGAGCAACAGGTTTCCGTAAGTAGTCAGCATACACACATACACAGTGGCTTGTGTGCTGCAGGAGACTCATTTAGGACTACAAAGTTAGCAGTCAGTATTTGTTTCTACAGATTTCGGTGAATTTAGTAGAAATACACTTGCTGTTTTATTTTGATTCATTAAAATCTAATTTGATAAAAATTTGTAAAAGTTTGCTCTGCTAAAATGTATTTAGCATATCACTGAGCTGGCCCGTTAGCATTCAGCTAGCGGCAATGGAGCCAACCTTCATCCTGTATATTTCTTTTTTTGAGTTTATATCAAATTGTACTGTTGATTTACCATGACTCCTACATGTATGTGTACTTTATATGTATAATAGGAAATTAATTAAACACTAACTTCATTGTGGAAAACTATCAGTAAATAACCTTGATTTGTTTGTTCGTCTCTAATTTAATGTTTACATATTTGTAAAAATAAAGTCCAACATTCAGGGAGGGCACTATAATACATGTCAATAAAATAGGGGTGTAAAAAGTGCAGCCTGTCTTACAGTGTAGTAAAAAAATAATGCAGCACAATTTGGAAAAAATTTTAGCAAAATTATATAATATAAGCAACATCCATCCATCCATCCATTTTCTACCGCTCGTCCCTTTCAGGGTCACGGGGGGCAACATATATATGTTAATACTAATTACACAGATTTATTTTTAAATATATGCTTTTTTTTTTTTTTTTAAATACAAACCCCGTTTCCATATGAGTTGGGAAATTCTGCTAGATGTAAATATAAACGGAATACAATGATTTGCAAATCATTTTCAACCCATATTCAGTTGAATATGCTACAAAGACAACATATTTGATGTTCAAACTGATAAACATTTTTTTTGGAAAATAATCATTAACTTTAGAATTTGATGCCAGCAACACGGGACAAATAAGTTGGGAAAGGTGGCAAATACTGATAAAGTTGAGGAATGCTCATCAAACACTTATTTGGAACATCCCACAGGTGTGCAGGCTAATTGGGAACAGGTGGGTGCCATGATTGGGTATAAAAACAGCTTCCCAAAAAAATGCTCAGTCTTTCACAAGAAAGGATGGGGCGAGGTACACCCCTTTGTCTACAACTGCGTGAGCAAATAGTCAAACAGTTTAACCCTTGTATTATGTTAAGGGTCAATTTGACCCGTTTCAGTTTTTGTGTTGACCAAAGTACTGGTTATCCTTTCTTTTTCTTGCTGAAATTTGGTGACTTTTCCTCATTTAGGGTCATGAACTGGTGTGTAAAATCTGGACACTTTGATGTGTAGTGGAGTGTTTGTCTAGAGTTGTATACAAAGATGATGTTGCGGGTCATTTTGACCCAGACGCTTTGATGTGGGTAAACAGCTGTTCAGATCCAAAATAAACATGTCTCTATGATGTACTTTTTACTTTGATGTACAATTGTTTGTAGTTTGATTGCCTCTGAGACCCAGAGCCAGGTGTGTGAAGAGAGGGAACTTTCTCACACTTGTCCTTGTCACTGTTCTCATGTCATCTCTTTGACAAACTCACCAAAAATGAGCTCCAGAATGATGACATCTGAGGAGGCTTTATCACTGATTTTTGACTGGGATAGTGATGTAGAGGAAGAGATTTCAGAAACAGAGGATTTTTCAGAGACAGAGGACAATGTTATTGCTGATCCAGATTATCAATTTTCCTACGATGAGGAGGATTCTGAGGACGAGTCTGCCGTTGTTCCTCCAACAGATGAAAACCAAGGAATGCAGCAATCATCATCCACAGAAGGGACATGGGCATCTAAGGACGGTAATATAAAATGGTCAACATCACCACACCCAAGCCGAGGCAGACTATCATCTTCCAATATGATCAAAATGACTCCCGGTCCTACAAGATTTGCTGTCACAAGAGTTGATGAGATTCAATCAGCATTTCAGCTCTTCATATCCCCACCAATAGAGAGGATTATACTGGAAATGACCAACTTGGAGGGGAGACGTGTGTTTCAAGAGAAATGGAAGCCACTGGATCAGACTGACTTGCATGCTTACATTGGAGTTCTGTTATTAGCTGGAGTGTACAGGTCAAAAGGAGAAGCCACTGCAAGTCTATGGAATGAAGAGAATGGAAGGCCAATCTTTCGTGCAACAATGTCTCTGGAGACATTCTACATGATATCTCGTGTGATCCGCTTTGACAACCGCGACACCAGAGCTGGTCGACGTGAAAGAAACAAACTAGCTGCGATCAGAGATGTGTGGGATAAATGGGTTGAAAATGTACCTTTGTTGTACAATCCTGGTCCCCATGTTACTGTAGATGAGCGCCTTGTTCCATTCAGGGGGCGCTGTCCTTTCCGACAGTACATGCCCATCAAGCCCGCCAAGTATGGCATCAAAATATGGGCAGCCTGTGATGCAAAATCCAGCTATGCGTGGAATATGCAAGTATACACTGGAAAGCTACCTGGAGGAACATCTGAGAAGAATCAGGGGATGCGTGTGGTGCTGGAAATGAGTGAAGGGCTGCAAGGTCATAACATCACATGTGACAATTTCATTACATCCTACCGCCTTGGAGATGAACTTCAGAAGAGAAAGCTGACCATGTTGGGAACAGTCAGAAGAAATAAGCCAGAACTTCCCACCGAAATTCTGAAGATGCAGGGCAGACCTCTGCATTCCTCAATATTTGCTTTCACTGAGAAAGCAACAGTTGTTTCATACTGCCCAAAGAGAAACAAGAATGTTCTTGTAATGAGTACAATGCACACAGATGCATCTCTGAGCACAAGAGAAGACATGAAGCCACAAATGATCCTGGATTATAACTCCACCAAAGGAGGAGTTGACAATCTGGACAAAGTCACAGCAACATACAGCTGCCAGCGCAAGACAGCCCGTTGGCCTTTGGTGATTTTCTACGACATTGTGGGCGTGTCTGCTTATAATGCCTATGTCCTGTGGACTGCAATCGACAAGAAATGGAATGCCGGCAAATTGTACAGACGTCGGCTTTTCCTGGAAGAACTCGGCAAAGCACTTGTCACTCCCAAGTACCTCTTGTGTGAAATGCAAGAATTACATCTGCAGAAAGCACACAGTAACATTCTGTCCATCATGTGGAGAGCATTGAAAATGTTGAAGAAAATTTAGAAAACATTGAAAATGTTGATGTTCGCTGGGATGAAGTTAAAGTTGAAGTTAAAGTATTTCTTTAATATAGTGTTGGAATTAAAAATGTATTGTATGTAACTTTTCTAAATGTTTATATAACCTAAAATAAAGTTGTTATTGGTTTAACCTGTTTTCTTGACTGTTTTGAGTGCATTTACACAGTACGGGTCAAAATGACCCGCAACATAATCAATGTCATTTTTTTTCAACATAATACAAGGGTTAAGAACAACATTTCTCAAAGTGCAATTGCAAGAAATTTAGGGATTTCACCATCTACGGTCCATAATATCATCAAAAGGTTCAGAGAATCTGTAGAAATCACTCCACATAAGCGGCATGGCCGGAAACCAATATTGAATGGCCGTGACCTTCGATCCCTCAGACGGCACTGTATCAAAAACCGACATCAATCTCTAAAGGATATCACCACATGGGCTCAGGAACACTTCAGAAAACCCCTGTCACTAAATACAGTTTGTCGCTACATCTGTAAGTGCAAGTTAAAGCTCTACTATGCAAAGCGAAAGCCATTTATCAACAACATCCAGAAACGCTGCCGGCTTCTCTGGGCCCGAGATCATCTAAGATGGACTCATGCAAAGTGGAAAAGTGTTCTGTGGTATGACAAGTCCACATTTCAAATTGTTTTTGGAAATATTCGACATCGTGTCATCCGGACCAAAGGGGAAGCGAACCATCCAGACTGTTATCGACGCAAAGTTCAAAAGCCAGCATCTGTGATGGTATGGGGGTGCATTAGTGCCCAAAGCATGGGTAACTTACACATCTGTGAAGGCACCATTAATGCTGCAAGGTAAATACAGGTTTTGGAACAACATATGCTGCCATCTAAGCGCCGTCTTTTTCATGGACGCTTATTTCAGCAAGACAATGCCAAGCCACATTCAGCACGTGTTACAACAGCATGGCTTCGTAAAAAAAGAGTGCGGGTACTTTCCTGGTCCGCCTGCAGTCCAGACCTGTCTCCCATCGAAATCAGTACATGAGCACGTTTAACAGTAGAATTAATTGAACACAGTGAGCTCTCTTTTCAGTCATTCAGAATCTTTGTCACAGTGGCCGGAGAGGGGGGTGCCAGCTTTACACACATAGGAAGAACAGACAGCCTCCTTACTTGTTATTCACTAGTGAGAAGTGCCGGAAAGTAACGAAAATTAGGAAGAGAAAAATATGATTACAAAGTCAAATGTCCCGTTGTGGCAATATTTCAGCTTCAAATAGGATGAGCAATATGAGCCAATCAACACGAACGAACGAGCGAGAATGCCGTGACCACTTGATGGCAATAAAAAAAAGATATCAAAACTCGATTTTCAAACTGGGGGAAAAAATGCACTTTTTGATGTTCAATATGTATTTAAGTTAAATTTTGACTTACAGAGATGAGAGTCCATTTAATTTTTTGTTTATTTATTGCTAAACAATTCTACAGTAATGATAATTTTTTTTATATTCTCTTAAATGGTTGCTTGCATTATTATTATTATATATTATGATTAAATTACATTATAATCACTGTATAGTTTTTATCAATTATTTCTTCAGTTTAAGAGCACGATGTAGACCAGTGAATCTGAAACTGGTGGTACGCGGGCCCAATCTAGTGATATGCCAAAGAATCACTTATTTTAACTTAATATTAAATATTAAAACACAGTGTTACTGGTCAAAATGTGTCATGTTACGGTGGCCAAAAATAGTAAATATACTTCTTAAATAAAACATTGGCCTCGTTTTTTTTATTTACGCCTAATAAGCTACTGTGTTTTAATGTTGATCATTATGGTGGTACTTGGAGAGCCAAGTGTTTTTTTTAGGTGGTACTCTGCAAAAAAAAGTTTGAGAACCACTGATGTAGACAATAGCTCCAAGTCTGTTTGCATAAAGCCAAATTATTGCAAACTGTTCTAATGTGTGGCACCTTGGGACAATAATATATTGATTGACAGTCTAAAAGTAACATATCTTCCAATACTCGTTATTTTTGCATTTTTATGCCTTTTTATTTATAAAATATAAAAATTGCAAATCGAAACACAATCGCAATTTTGGAGGGATACATTTTTAATTAGGTTTTTCCTCAAAATCGCGCAGCCCTAGTAAATATACTTTTATGCAGATTCGTTCATTATATCAGTGTTTTTCAACCACTGTGCCGCGGCACACTAGTGTGTCGTGAAATACAGTGTGGTGTGCCGTGGGAGATTATGTAATTTCACCTAATTGGGTTAAAAATATTTTTTACAAACCAGTAATTATATTCCGCAAATAATGTGTCGTTGTTGAGTGTCCGTGCTGTCTAGAGCTCGGCAGAGTAATCGTGTAATACTCTTCCATATCAGTAGGTGGCAGCAGGTAGCTAATAGCTTTGTAGATGTCGGGAACATGGTTCGTCGTGATCACAATATGCAGACGACAGTGGGAAGCAGCATGCAAGTAAAAAGGTATCTAATGCTTAAACCAAAAATAAAAGGCGAGTGCCGCTAAGAAAAGGCATTGAAGCTTAGGGATGGCTATGCAAAACAAAACTAAAACTGGCTGCAAAGTAAACAAAAACAGAATTCTGGACGACAGCACAGACTTACAGTGTGTGGAGCAGACGGCGTCCACAAAGTACATCCGTACATGACAATCAACAATGTCCCCACAAAGAGGAATAGCATCCGCACAACTTAAATAGTCTTGATTGCAAAGCAGGTGCGGGGGAATAGCGTTCAAGGAAGACATGAAACTGCTACAGGAAAATACCAACAAAACAGGAAAAGCCACTAAATTAGGAGCGCAGGAGAAGAACTAAAACACTACACACAGGAAAACACCAAAAAATTCAAAATAAGTTACGACGTGATGTGACAGTTTGTGACAGTACACCTACTTTGAGACAAGAGCTATAGTGATGCACGGTTGGTTATGGTTTGAATTTATATCCAACAATTGCGAGAACGACTTTTTATTGTCAATATCGACTGCTGAGTTTCTTTTCTTTTTATGTTTTCTATTGGTGGTGTGCCTCGGGATTTTTTCAATGAAAAAATGTGCCTTATTGGCTCATGATCACTTCCAAAATTTGACAGATTATGCCATGCAGTGTAAAATGGAACAATTAGAGTACTATCTAAAGCATGAACGTACCTGCAAAGGCGGAAGATAACACTTGAAAGTTGGTTTTATGGGTTTGACAGAAAACATGGTTTATGTCCGTCCTGTCTCTCAGCTTCCTAGATGCCTGGGCGTTGAGAAAAGCGCTTGTTCCCTTCGCCGCCAGTGGAAAAACAGCTCGAACTGAGCCTTCAAGCAGTCAAAGTCCGCCTGAAAGTTGACCCAAACGCGTCTTTAATTAGAAGAATAATCATGCAGACATCTTGTTTGAACTAAAGTGTTCCTCCATGATATCTGCTTTGGAAAAAGTTGACCCAAGTTAACGTCAGTGTTAGCTTGTCGCGCTAGTTAGCGTCAAGTACGGAGTAAAGTTTGTAAATACTGTTACCGCTCAACTTTTAGTTCGCTACGACAGTGCAGAGGCCTCTGTTGGGCGTCTACATTTTATTGGCCACCTGTTACTAAAGTACTAACCGCCAATGGCTTCCTCAGCCAAACGCAGGAGCAGATGCAGTAAACTGCTTAACGGCCATGTTTGGACAGCAGCAACGTCCCGCCCTACTTCCGGGATTGTGTGTGATAAATAAATACAAATACATGTATGTATAAACAACTGTAACATTCTAACAGATACAAACTACTTTTTATTTTACGAAACTAATTTAGTTTGAAACATAAAATGCCAAATGCAGTCATCGTAAACATTGAAAGGACTACAACTCCCATGAACAGTTCAGAAGGCAGTCTTTTTTTTTTAACAATAACTTTATTTGTACTTGTTGTGGCAACAATTTTTTTGATACGCATAGTCATGGAACTTATTGTATATATATTTTGAAATATTCTATTAAATCTACTTTTCATCGACACTTCATTTGGTAAGCCAGTAAGAGGCAGAGATTTTCATCTTGAGAAAAATTAAACGAATTAATTAACAAATTAAGTTAAAGTAAAAGTACCAATGATTGTCACACACACACTAAGTGTGGTGAAATTATCCTCTGCATTTGACCCATCACCCTTGATCACCCGCTGGGAGGTGAGGGGAGCAGTGAGCAGTAGTGGTTATCTGAAGTGTAACTTCAGATATGTGTAACTTCAGATATGTTCAATATCAAATACCAAAACATATACAACGGAAATTCACTTTTCAGGATGGTAGGTAGGCCCCACTTAAAAAAAAGTGCAGTAAAACATTGAACAAAATATTGAAATGCAACATAAAAACTAAGAAACTACTACATTTACAACAATCAATAAAAACAGAGGTGGGAAGAGCACTAACTTATTGTACTCAAGTACATTTATATAATACTTAACTACAAGTAACAGGTCAGTTACTTAAACAAAAGAAAGAAAAATACCTGTTTAACTATGTACTGTAAGTAAAAGTTCCAAAGTAGTGCTAAAAATTACACGAGGTAAATATCTGAAACCAAATGATGCAACACCTTTAGGACTTGCATAAATAAAATACAGCCTTTATTTTAGCCCAGTGCACTAATTTAAAGTCAACGCACTTACCTGAAAAAAATAGCACACAATTTTGAAAATAAAAGCAACAAATTGAAAAAAACAAGAATATGTGCACATTCAATAGTCAAGAAACACATACGGGGGAAAACATGCAAAGAGTATACATCTTTGAATGTTATGTTTTGTCATTACAGTCACATTTGGATGACTGGCTAAATTTGTAATGCTTCCTTAATATAACCACTAGGTAGCGACAAAACACTGCAGTCTGACATTCCGTATAAATACAGTACTTCTCATTTACAAGTCATTATGCCACCGTTATTACAGTATTTTATTGTCAATATGAAACACACCGATTGTTCTTAATTTTGCATTTGTTTTTTAAACATTAGTTTATTGGATTTTTTACATATACAGTCCAGAAATACAATTAAAACACATATTAAATGTTATTTTTTCTCTCCCCCAAACAAGGAACCCACATAAACTATACATAAAATTAAATAAAAATAATCCATCAATCCATCCATCCATTTTCTACCGCTTGTCTCTTTTGGGGTCGCGGGGGTGCTGGAGCCTATCTCAGCTGAGAAATAAAAATAATAAACTAGGAAAACAAAGAAAAAACATATGCATCAGACAAATAAGTCAATCAATCAATCAATGTTTATTTATATAGCCCTAAATCACAAGTGTCTCAAAGGGCTGCACAAGCCACAACGACATCCTCGGTACAGAGCCCACATAAGGGCAAGGAAAAACTCACCCCAGTGGGACGTCGATGTGAATGACTATGAGAAACCTTGGAGAGGACCGCATATGTGGGTAACCACCCACTCTAGGGGAGACCGAATTCAATGGATGTCGAGTGGGTCAGACATAATATTGTGATAGTCCAGTCCATAGTGGATCCAACATAATAGTAAGAGTCCAATCCATAGTGGGGTCAGCAGGAAACCATCCCGAGCGGAGACGGTTCAGCAGCGCAGAGATGTCCCCAACCGATGCACAGGCGAGCGGTTCACCCCGGGTCCCGACTCTGGACAGCCAGCACTTCATCCATGGCCACCGGACCTGTGTGTCTCCCCCTCCACAAGGGATAGGGGGGAGCAGAGGAGAAAGGAAAAGAAACGGCAGATCAACTGGTCTAAAAAAGGGGGCTATTTAAAGGCTAGAGTATACAAATGAGTTTTAAGATGGGACTTAAATGCTTTTACTGAGGTAGCATCTCTTACTGTTACCGGGAGGGCATTCCATAGTACTGGAGCCCGAATAGAAAACGCTCCATAGCCCGCAGACTTTTTTTGGGCTCTGGGAATCACTAATAAGCCTGAGTTTTTTGAACGCAGATTTTATACGTAAGTAGTAAAACCTTAAAGTCACATCGTAAGTACACAGGAAGCCAGTGCAGGTGAGCCAGTATAGGCGTAATATGATCAAACTTTCTTGTTCTTGTCAAAAGTCTAGCAGCCGCATTTTGTACCAACTGTAATCTTTTAATGCTAGTACAGGCAAATATTGACATGAAGCCACTGCACACCTGAATGTTCTCAACAAGGTGAATACACAAAAGCAGACAAAAGGCTCATCAATTATCTATCTTTCAATTACTTTTCAATCGGTGTTAAATTTGAGATGAGTCTCTTTTACATATTTTAGGAAACCACCCCATACTTCCTGAAACTTCACAGAACAACCGTTCAGTGTCAGCCTAATTTTCACCAGTTTGAGAAAATACAGGACATCCTTAATCCAGCGGGTGCGGCAAGGAGGCACTGTTGTCTTCCAATTTAACACAATGAGTCTTCTAGCCAACAAAGTGGTGAATGTTACAATAATCTTTTTGGATTTGCTAAGGGTAGATGACTGAGGTGTTACCCCAAATAATCCACTTAGAAGATTTGGCTTGAACTTTTCGCCAATTACCAAAAACAAAGTATTAAAAATTCCAGCCCAATAAGTGCACAGGGATGGGGCAAAGCCAAAACATATGTATTAAGTTAGCTGGAGACAGTTGACACTGAGGACATAATACCCATATTCGGTCATACATCTTAGCCAGATGGACCTTGGTATATATAATAGTATTAGCTTGCATTGGCTGTGTCTAGAAGACTTGGAATAGATTTCTAAAAAGTCTTGATTGGGTAATTACAAATTATCACAAAGTTGTTGGAAAGATGCAAAAGTGTTTTTAATTTATAAATCTTTAATGTTGTGGATTCCGGGACTTGACCATTTTTAAAAAGGCACTATGGACTTGAGAGGGAGGAATTAGCAGTGATGGGTGCAAGATTAGAAATAGTTTGTAAACCAAAAAAATGCTTGAATTGAACCCAAATTCTGAATGAGATTTTTACAATTTAAATTTTTTCGTAAAATCGGAAATAGAAGAGTGGATGGGAGAGTGAACCAGAGCCCAAAGAGATACTGGTTTAGTTAGCCTCCATAACCAGCCATAACGGAGGAGGATCAAATGCTTTGTATTGCAGCCAATATTTAAGAATTTAATGTTGGTGGCCCAGTTGTAAAACCTAAAGTTTAGTAGTGCTAATTCTCCCAACGATTTTGGTCTCTGTAAATATTGTTTATGTAACTTGTGAGACTTTTTTTTTTCAAATGAAGTCTAAAATCTGACTATCTAATTTACGATAGAAGGAATGAGGGAGAAACAGTGGTATACACTGGAACAAAGAGGAAAGTCGCGGAAGTACATTCATTTTAAGAGAGTTGCCACTGTCGATAAATTAAATAAGGACCAGCGATCAAAATCTCCCTGGATTCTGAAAAACAGTGGAACAAAGTCGGCTTTATAAAGCTCTGCAAGTGTATGTGTAACCAGGACAATCAAGTATGTGGAACTTTGCAAGGCAATTTTAAAGGGGAAATTATGCGGAGGATATTTTTTCGCAGCAATTTCATTTCAAAATGTAAAAGTTGTAGGTCTATTCAGCCCTCTCTCGTTTATCGCTGTTGATTGGTTCCGGACGTGATAAGTGAATTTTCACAGAGTGGAAATTCTTACTTATAAATTGAATATTTTCATAGTTAGAGCATAAAAAACTGCCTATGACCTTCTGAATACTGTTTTTTAAACATTGTTATAGCCCTCTAAACACAAATTAACACACAAATAGTCACCTTTACATTCGTTTTACCCAATATAGTAGCCATAATGATAGAAGATATGACGTATAGGCTAATCTACTGTAATGTATATAAGACACTGTCCAGTAAAATAGACGCGCACATGCTGTTCTTAAACACTCTCACTCTAAAGACTCAGGTTGGGGCCTAAGGCAAGACTCAGCAGGGGCTTACTTGTACCAACTGTTTTTGCCTGTTAATCATTTATATCTTAAATTTGGTAATTTGAGTTTAATATGTTGTTTGTCTATCTGTGTTGGCCCTGCGATGAGGTGGCGACTTATTCAGGGTGCACCCCGCCTTCCGCCCGAGTGCAGCTTAGATAGGCTACAGCCACCTCCGCGACCCGTAGAGGGTAGAAAATGGATGAATAGTTGTGTTAACTTAAATAAATGTATACATTTTATAATATCCTGCTGTGACTTTTGTAATAACTATCATGATAATTTGGGTTCAATCCCGGACTTGGGATCTTTCTGTGTGGAGTTTGCATGTTCTCCCCGTGACTGCGTGGGTTCCCTCCGGGTACTCCGGCTTCCTCCCACCGCTAAAGACATGCACCTGGGGAAAGGTTGATTGGCAACACTAAATTGGCCCTAGTGTGTGAATGTGAGTGTGAATGTTGTCTGTCAATCTGTGTTGGCCCTGTGATGAAGTGGCGACTTGTCCAGGGTGTACCCCGCCTTCCGCCCGAATGCAGCTGAGATAGGCTCCAGCACCCCCCGCGACCCCAAAAGGGACAAGCGGTAGAAAATGGATGGATGGATGGATAATTTTCAAGATGGGTGCCCTTTTTTTGGCCCCCAAAATGTCTGTGCACGTGCCTGTTTTTTGGGTTTGAAAAATGTAATCATAAGCGAGTATTGTATGAGATTTGGCTTTAATGGTTATTATGGTTTTATATATATATATATATATATATATATATATATATATATATATATATATATATATATATATATATATATATATATATATATACCGGTATATATATATATATGTGTGTGTGTGTAAATATAAGAGCTGGTGTAATCGTGAGAGATCATGATGTACTACTAAAATCCCATTATTATGCTTTCAAGTTGCGCGTGCGCAGTCAAAGTTTCGTACCTCATGAATATTTCATAGTCGCCCCTCTTGGCTTCCTCTGATTGGTCCTTGCGGCTCAGTTTCCTGTGTTTTGTTTTCAAGCCCAGTTTTGAGGACTCACTCCACAAGTCTGTTTGCCGCTGTCAGAGTACTCGTACGTGCGTTCACGATGGAAGGGGGTCACAGCTGAGGCGGCTGCATCTACACGTTTCGGACACATTAGGAAATATCTTCAAAGTCAACTTGGATTTTTTTGTCCTCCAGCTTCTAGGTACTCTTCTGAGACGCTTACATATATTTGGACCGCGGGGAAGGAGACCACTGTTGCTTTGAAGATGGTGAGTGATGTTTAACGTTACAAAACTACAGTAATGTTTCGGAATTATTTCTCTGTTCATTGTATGGCGTATGTAAAAAAAAAACATGAGTTAAAAGTATCGATTTACTCCCGACTAGACTTGAAAGGCCCCTTTAATGATAGCTTATTGTAACGAGTGTTAGGACCCCAGAGCTGTTTTTGACTTTACGTGCCTGCCCAGAAACACTGGCAAGACACCTCATTAGGTACACCTGCTATATCTACAATGATAATAATGCTCAGGTTGATTGGCACCATCAAAGGCATGATACAACTACAGGATTATTATTTGGGTTGTAGATTTGTAGAGATGTTTCTTATAGTTGACCTGTTATTTAGCTTTATTATGATGCCCTAGTGTGTGAATGTTGTCTGTATCTGTGTTGGCCCTGTGATGAGGTGGCGACTTGTCCAGGGTGTACCCCACCTTCCGCCCGATTGTAGCTGAGATAGGCTCCAGCGACCCCCCGTGACCTCAAAAGGGACAAGCGGTAGAAAATGGATGGATGGATGGATGGGATGATGCAGTGCATTGGTAGTTTTTAATACAGCTCAACAGTTACCAAATCTATCTAATGATGTAGTCTCATACACGTAGTTCAACACATCAAGGACACATCCTTCTTTAAAACCGGTTATTCGTGCAACAAGAAGGAGGCGGCATGTGTCAGGGACAGAATGTGTATTCCTGTTCATCGCATAGAGACAGGTTTTTCCTGGTTACAGAATGGCATCCCTGCAGCAGACACACCTAGAGGTGGTGTGGCCTCTGTCAGCATTTTGTTTTGGTAACAGGTCCTTCCATGTATCAGCTTCTATGGCAAAATGTGGGGACCTAATGTTGGATAAAATGCAGTATATGTCAATGAGGGTGTACTCAAAAAGCCTCATCAGCAAAGCATGTTCTTTTAGAACTATACAGTATGTGCCTACCTAGACTTGGAAACAGTGGCTTAATTACAAGAAACTAAAAATATCTCTTTTAAAAGCACTGAAATGTAATAACAAACAATAGATTTATTACATACAAAGCAATACATTATGATAAGAAATACAATAGATTAAAATAAATATTACAATATTAATGTAGTTACAAATAGACAGAAACATAATTAATTACAAGCTCTTTTGCAGTTAGTTGTTCATGTGTTTCACATGCAAATATGTTGCTTTGAAGCAACTTCAAAGAATCAGACTGCAACTTACTCATATATAATATAACCAGTCTGGACCATTTGTGGTTAAACTTAAAAGACAAAAGCTCCATAACACAGTTTACAGAGACTTCCCCCTTAAACTGTAATGGAAAATATAGTATAGTTCACTTAGTTTAATTGAGAGGACTGTTTGGAATAGAATAGTGTAGCAGTGATATGACAGCAGACCGGGCAATTTGACAAATATAATATTCATAACGCTAAACCATTTAGGCGTTTTTCAGGCCCTTGTGTGATAAGATGAGGAGTAAATATTTGCCATTCTAACCGAATAGCATTGCTCCGTAGTTCCCTCTCTGCCAGATGCTGGATAGCACGTTGTATGACAGCAGATGGTTTGCATTATTTTCTCCAAGCAGACCGAGCCCCCACTCTCTGTTGGTCTCAAAAGCCGGGCGCTTCATTTTCGAAACCTCATCGCTGTTGTTGCGAAGATTTGCTAAGGAATTTGAGCTCCCTCTTCGGAAAAGGACGAACACCCATTCAGCGGACCTGGGAAACTTGTTAGGCTTGTTGTTGCTGTGGTTCGACGACACACTCGTCAATGCCATGATGTAGTCCTCGTTTTCACTGCTTAGCTGTCGGTGAGAGTTGTTGACTTACTGTGTGGAGCAATCTGAGGGCTACAACAGTGTCCAATGTTGTCAAATTATCCTTTTTAACATTGCGTAATGACTGAAAACTCTATTACAAATGACTGCAGTGTCCAGTAGTTCACTTGTTTTGATATTGCAGACTCCAAAACACTGTTCATCCTGCAAACAAACATGTTTTTTTGTCAGTTATCAGTTCAGTAACAAGTTTCCTAACCCCTTAAATCAGGGCTATTCAACCGGCGGCTCGGGGACCAAATCCTCCCCGGGAATGACCGCAAACTCAGTTTAAAAAAACAGTCACATAAATGATCTTTCACTAGCTTTTTTGCAGTAGGTCCTTTGAAAACAGCAGATTCTCAGGAAAGTACAAAATAAGAATAGTGAAGAGAGAAGTCCGGTCCCCAGGGCTTTAGTTTTTTTGAGTCTCCTGCACCCCAAAACTGTTTAGTTGAATTGCCCTGCCTTAGATATATGTTTGTTTGTCTGTTTTAATGAACATTTTGATGCTGTAATTTTAGTAGTCAATCATTGTGGCCATGTAACAAAGCATATTTTATTTATGTAGTTTGTCTTGTGAATTTTCTTTAGAATTTCTGACACAACAGTACATTTGTCAAACAGAATCACACTAGCAGAAACCAGTGCATACCTGTTCCAAGGCCATGCTGTACCAAACTATACTACTTCATACCGTAGGTACCAAACGACTGCTGGTGCAATGTTATCATAAAGACCCTGAAAATTCAAGGGGAAAAATGACAGTGAATCTCAGAAAAGAATCCTGGATCCTCACCTTTTATACGGTTTGCGGCAAGTGAAAAGGGATTTGTAATTATCCCAAAACCCAGTCAGGGCTGTAACTTGGATTTGAAAAACACAGACGTCAAAAATTGGTGGTTCAAGAGGAGCTTTGAAAGGCTGAAATCATGTCTATCCCAGCACCATATAAATAACCAACACAATTAATTTCCATGATAACAAAAGCTTTCAGTGTAGGTAGAACTGACTAACATCTTTGACAATCAGCATGACTTTGCAACAGTCCACTGTTTTTTTTATTATCCTGAAGTTTTGCGTATTATACAATTTTACCATCATTAAAACATAAATTAAATAGCTTTCTATAGTTTCAGCTATGACAGGGGATGAAACCCACGACCTTCTGTTTAGCAACTAAGTAATGATGACACGGGCTACAAAAGCCTCTGGAAATTTGAGAGGGAAATAATGTTTCATATTATTATCAGTGACAGAGCATGACGTGCCCAGGAGTACGTTTGGGGTAAAATTTTATATGAAGGGCATTGCCATTCAATAATACACATTTGACATGTTCTGTGCATTACGCAAAACCGCACCCCAACCCCACGGATCGCGAAGAACTACGCGCAGTTAATTTTAGGGCGGGCTTGATCTCCGTGAACAGAACCTGGCTGACATGACAACGATATTTTCCCGACAGCGTTTCACATCAATTTCATTCAGATGAAACCAACATTAGTTACATCAGTATAATTTAATGTTTATGTTATGTTGACAGCACATTTCGGATCAGATGATGATTATAGTAAAAGTGGATGTCATTGTGTTACGTTGCTGGAGTTGCAGCCGGCAGTGCATGACCAAAGATCGTATTTTGTGAGAAGATGATCCGATGTCCTACACAAAGTACATTTTGCGTCAGTCATATCATCTACTTTTTTGTCACTTGACATGAGTCATGACCTCGGTGTCCTCAATGGTAGTTATGGCTAAAGACCCAGTCGTTCACCAAGTTGCATAGTATTAGCCATGGCACAATAGAAACCCCTTGATGTCTGTCAACTGCGACATAAATGGCAAAAAAATCCTGTAAGGAAGGATGATTGATGAAGCAACAAAAGGTGTGGGTGTGGTCCCATATCTTTTTGTGTCAGCTCTTGGTTTCTCAGTGATGACATCAGTGTGGTATTCCTGGTTATGATGTAACTCTTGACCAAGGAAATGGTCAGATGAGAAGTACCCTCCTGTTACGTACTCAGCTACTATATTCTCAAAACAGTGTGCACTCCTATCTCTGTGGTTGCGTGACTGTGTGTTTACATTTTCGGCCTTGTTTTGCGACTGACAGGCAGTCAGACCTTGAAGTCACTTGCATCTTTGATTTGTAAACTCTTGTCAGCATATTTCACTGTGAATAGAGTTGGCAACATCATAAAGGTAATCCGACAGTGTTGATACTGTGGACTTCCACCTCTTAGACAATTATACCACAGCAAGTTGTTATGACCGTATTGTGAGATGTGGACCTCACTGTCACCTACTGGTTAGAATGACCAAATGTTTGAATCTCTGGAACATCTCTGTTTGAAGATTGTGTGAAGTTTGCATTTCCTTCTAATGCCTAGCCCGACTAGGGATAGACACCTTTCACATTTAATTGATACTGTACCAATTCCTGGTACCTGACAATCAACAATCAACAGTACCAATCTTAAGTACTTTTGTGCGGTGAAATGTGTTGTTTAAAAAAAGAAATCAACATTAAGCTGTGCTTTTCAGGTGTTATCATGTTATTATTATTATTTTAATTATTTTTTACACTTTTTTTGCCTCGTTTGCAAGTACTGCACTGTACTGTATAGTTGACTTTGCCTGCAGTTGTAATTCCAAGGCGTTAGATGGCAGTGGTGGATAGACTTCGGCCTGTTGTCACAGGCGGGAAGTAGTGTTTGCCGTTAGGTTAAAAATGCCAGTATTTTCTTTTGTTGAGAGTTTATATCATAAGTATTGTACTTATTACACACCAGCTATTTGATTGTAACATGCTTATTAGTTGTAGTTTCGATTACCAAATTTGGATGTGTTGAAATCGCCATGGGGCAGCATGGTGGGGCTGTGGCTATCGCTTAGGCCTCACAGTGAAAAGGTCCTGGGTTTGATTCCCAGGTCAGGGGTCTTTATGTGTGAAGTTTGCACGACTTTGTGGGTTCTCTCTTGGTACTTTGGCTTACTCCCACCTTACATGCACCTGGTGATAGGCTTACTTCCAACACTAAATTTGCTCGACTGTGTGAATGTGAGTGTGAATGGGTGTTTGTTTATCTGTGTTTGCCCTGACTTGTCTAGGGTGTACCCTGCTTTCTGCCCTAAAGTGCAGCTGGGATAAGCTCCAGTCCCCCGTGACATCAAGAGGGGCAAGTGGTAGAAAATAGATGGATGGATGGATAAAATGGTCATGTTATCTCATGAATTATAGTAATTGGTAGCATGTCCATGGCAAATCTAATGTAAATAAGCATCAAGCTAGTGTATTTTTTAGAAGTGGACCTTTACTTCTTGCCTTGTTGGTATGGAAAATTGTAACATTACCTAGAGGCAGTCCGACTGAGTCCACTCTTAAAAGTGCTTCACTGCTTGTTTCCCGACCGAGCGCTTAAGCCGGTGCCAAGTCTGCAACTGGACATAATGTGACGTCATGTGCAACAAAGGTATAGAAATATAGCACTGTTTGATTTTATGTGACTTCCTAAAAATGTACATGTTAAGTTTATTGGAGAGCAGCACATTAAAAGAGGGGTTAGTTAGTGCTCATGCCTCACAATAAGAAGGTCCTGGGTTCAAGATCTTTCTGTGTGCATGTTCTCCCCATGACTGCGTTGGTTCCCTCCGGGTACTCTAGCTTCCTTCCACCTCCAAAAACATGCACCTGGGTATTAGTTGATTGGCAACACTAAATTGGCCCTAGTGTGTGAATATGAGCTTGAATGGTTGTCTATCTGTGTTGGCCCTGCGGTGAGTTGGTGACTTATCGAGGGTGTACCCTGCCTTCTGCCCGAGTGCAGCTGGGATAGGAGAGGGACAAGTAGTAGAAAATGGATGGATAGATGGATAGAAGTTTATTGGAGACTAAGTTGTACATAGGTGTGAATGTGAGTGGGAATGCTTGTTTGTTTATGCTGTATGTTCTCTGTGAGCCTATCCCAGCTGGTGTACTCCAGCTGGGATAGGCTCGAGCTGACCCATTACACTAATGATGACAAGTGATATAGATAATGGATGAATGGATATGATAGAGATGATTTCATATAAACGTACATACTTCGGTAGTTAGCACTTCTGATTGCTGGGGGTTAGTTCAGTTTACAATACATGTGAAATATGTGAATGCCTCTGCTCGTATTGTGTGTCTGTCTGCATTGCTTTACTTTTATCACCCAAAAAAACATATAGGGAAGACCATGGACACAGTGAGCCGTGATAAAGCAATTACATCATGACATTGCTACAGAGTAGTTACTAAGCGTCCAAGCTGATTGATGCTTTTGACCTTCTTACAGCCCATTGGGTGCATATTTGCGTAGTATCTGGTAAATGCTATAATATGCACCTATGTTCAGTTCAGTTTCAGTTTATTTCTAACATGCATACAGTACAATTACAATGTAATACATCACATATTTCCAGTTGTTTCTTTACAGCATGTCCGAAAAGGAGTAGTAAGAAGCAGAACTTATTTAATCTTACCCCTTTTTATATCATAGCAGTTTTATACCATTTGTTTGTTCTCTGTTTGTAACATAACAATGAATAAATCAATAAATAAATTGTAAGTAAACAAATATTAAATACATAAATAAGCAGTATCTATTTTTTTTTAAATGTTCATGATGTTTATCATAATTCTTCTTCTTTGTACTTTGTAAACACTTGTAGTTTGAACAGTCTCTTAAACTGAATCATATTAGTGCTATGTTTGATATCCTTGCTTAATCCATTCCATCATTTATTTCCACATAAGTATATGCTAAAGGTTTTAAGTGTTTTACGTGCATACAAATGTTTTAAATTATATTTTCCTCTAAGGTTATATTTCCACTCTTTTGTTGAGAAGAATTGTTGTACATTATTGGGTATAGTTTGTTTTGTACATAATTTTAGCTATTTGCAAATGGACCAAGTTGTTGAATTTCAATATTTTTGATTCAATAAATAAAGGGATTTGTATGTTCTTTATATTCAACATTATGTATTATTCTAATTTGTAACACCGTTAGTGAATGAAGCGCATATTTGGAGTTGTTTCCTCATATTTCTTTGTTTGTTCTCCTATCTTCATGTATTGCTTCCTGTTGGTTAAGTAGCTTCTTACCAAGACCAAAACCCTCTGATGCCATACCGTTCTAATTTGTTTATTAAGATATTAGGATTGATTGTGTCAAATGCTTTTGTTAAATCCATAGACACTGCAGCAGCACATTTTTTGCTAGCTATTGCATTGGTGATCTCTTCCATTATTTCGATTAATGCCATTGATGTTGAAATGTTGTCTCTGTATACGTATTGGTTGTCTGAGTGTTTGTATCATTTATGACTTTGTCCAATCTGTTCTTAAACAGTTTTTCAAAAATTTTTGAAAATTGTGGAAGTGGAGAAACAGGTCTGTAGTTTGTAAACTGGTGTTTTGTCTCCAGTCTTATAAATTGGTATGACTTTTGTCACTTTTGCTATTTTCATTGTGTCTGGGAATTGGAAATGATAGGTTGCCGATATATGTTAAAGTAATCCAAAGAGGTTCATTAGCTCTTCAAAAAATTATGCGATTTTGTTATTTTTATAGCCAGACCTGTGTGTTTATTTTCGTATCTGACGGTTTCGGCCACACAGGTCTGGCTGTAAGAATAACAAAATCGGATATATATATATATATATATATATATATATATATATATATATATATATATATATATATATATATATATATATATATATATATGTTAAAGGTTCTGAAATCTCTTCAATAACCTTTTTTTATTGTTTCCATATCAATTTTGTTACAATCATTTGAGGTCTTGGATTAACTTTTTTTTAACAATATTGATTATTTCCTCTTTAGTCATACCTTCGAGGAACATCGATTCTGGATTTCTGTCTATAGTGTCATTGGAGTCCTCAACTGACTCGGGATCTGGAATCTTTTCCTCCAGATTTGGTCCAATGTTCACAAACTACTTATTAAAGCTTTCAACTACCTTGTTCACATTGTCATTTTTTTAAATTTTCGTCTAAAGTATTTAGGATAAACCTTCTTAGGCCCATTTTTAATAATGCTATTTAGGATGCCCCATGTTGCTCTTATATTGTTTTTGTTACTGTGTAATAATTGACTACACCATCCAATTGCAATGTTGTCTAATTATTTTGACTGTTTTGTTTGTTGACATCTACAGTACAGCACTACTGTACTGTAGTGCTGTACTGTCCTGTGACTAACTGTTGGCTAGTGCAGGGTGCACCCCACCTCTTACCCAAAGTCTGGGAAGCTGGGTTAGGCTCTGTCTTTCTGATCCTTTGACTGACACTGCAGTCGCATCAGCAGATATTTGATTTGTTTCTGTATTTAAGACCTCATTTGAATCCAATTTCCAAACTGGGCCACATGAAAGAAAACAACCCTAGTAGTACTTATCCAGCCTTAATTTAGCTCCTTGTGAATTATGTTTGGCATCAACGTTAACATCAACATTGAAAAACACTTGAGGACATTTAGTCCAGTAGTCTTTAGCTCATCTGTTAATAGCTAAACATTTCTAACTTAAATCCAAAGGCCCTTTACTTAGCTGAGATCTGATACAACAATAATATTATTAGACTGTCACTACAAAGATCCACTGTTACTGTTGTGTCTCAGCCAAAACATTTCACTTGATCATGCTGCTGTAACTACAACAGATTGTCAGCTTGTGTGTCTCCAATAAATTCTACTGCAATTCAGCAGGTGGCAATAGTCACTATTATTGTTAATTTTGACAGCAGTTTTTAACTTAGTTTTGTTTTTTTGGCAAATGTATTTACATTTAGTCAAACTTTAGTCATCTTTTAGTCTAGTTTTAGTTGACTAAATATCACAGTCAACTAACATTACAGTAAATTTGGATGACTAAAATACAAAGTAAAATAGATAATTCATCTGTAAAGTTTCCTTGAAATTACCTTTATTTAGGCTATCTGCAAAACATTTATTTAACACAAAAGTAGCATGAACTTGTGGACAGAATTATTACTTTTCTCTAGTGACTCAAAGCGCTTTACATTGTGAAACCCATTATTTAAGTTACATTGTAACCAGTGTGGGTGACACTGGGAGCTGGTGGGTAAAGTATCTTGCCCAAGGACACAACGGCAGTGACTAGCATGGAAGCAGGGATCGAACCGGGAACCCTCAAGTTGCTGGCATGGCTGCTTTACCAATCGAGCGACGTTGCGCCCGTAATTTACTCCCGGCCCCTCTCGCATACGTATGCGGCTAAAGAGCTGTGATTGGATATATTCTAAACTTGACCCACCCATCTACAAGACAACATTTATTATAAGTGGATGTCTTTTCTGTCAAAATGTTCGTTTCGTTTTTATTCGTGGACTAAACTGTTGGTTGATTTTGTCATCGTCTCAGTCAACATGCGTTTGTTTTGATTAGTTACCGTCATATTTTAATCAGGAAAAATAGGTCGTTGACGACAACTAAGACAACATTTATTAGTCAACCAAATTAACACTGGTCAGTATGTGTGAGTCATAGGAATGTTACAATCGGGGATTCATCTAAAAGTGATATCGGCCAATGCTAATACTGATACGATCACATGTATTAACTGCACATTTTTCAATGTATTCATGACTGCTATTGACAATATCAGCACAATATTTAATATTGTTACTTATTCTCTTTTATTACATATCATTGTTTGAGAAAAAAAGTGAATAGTACATAATAACTAATCAAGATAAAAAAATTACTATCTGTTACACATTTAAATTTTGCCTTCAAAGTCCTCCTGTGTCCAAGGAATTAATCCATGAATGTGTAAACATGAACAAAAACATGATTTTCAGAAAATAAAGATATGGACCATAAGTGTAGCGATCATATACCATCAATCAATCAATCAATCAATCAATTAATACAAATTTAGCCCTTAATCACAAATGTCTCAAAGGGCTGCACAAGCCACAACAACATCCTCAGCTCAGATCCACATCAGGCCAAGAAAAAACTCAATCCTACTAAATTACTAATATTACCCTTGGTGTGGACAACACCAATTTTTACAAAACACAAAACCAGTGAAGTTGGCACGTTTTGTAATTCGTAAATAAAAACAGAATACAGTGATTTGCAAATTCTTTTCAACTTATATTCAATTGAATAGACTGCAAAGACAAGATATTTAATGTTCGAACTGAGAAACCTAATTTTTTTTGCTAATAATCTGTAAGCGCCACATACTCTGTCTGTATGTCAAGTTCATGACGTCACTAAGGGGTTGGCTCAATGCCAAGTGCAAGTCTACTTGGGGAGGGGCTCGGATCTTGCTCAGGTGTTACTGAGTGGAGGCGCAACAGTTTTTGACTGTGCAAGGCTATTATTTGTTTGCTCTCGTTTATTTTCCGTTTTATTACAAAGTGAGTTTCATTTACCTGACTGTATGATAATTAACATTATTATTAAACATGGACATAATTCTGGACACCGATTATTAGCTGACTGCACACGTCGAAACTAGCTTCAATTATATTCGGCAACCAGTAGCAGTAACAGTTTAGGACTTTACCGCTAAATTGTCAGGAAGTGGTGGTGATGAACCCCAAGATGCAGAGATGACAGGCTTGGTACAATAAAACATGGTTTTAATGTTAAAAAAAATCAAGGATAACACGAACCAGAAACCAGGAAACAGCAAACAGGAGTCAGGATCCAGGGAATAGCTCACAGCATTCAAAAAACAGGCGGTCCACAGCATACAGCAAACAATACTCCAGCCCTGACTGGAGGGCAAGGCAGGTATAAATAGCAGCTGACTGATTGACACCAGGTGTGGCCAGGTGCCAATCAGTCGCAGCTGAGGGGAACAGCGCTAAGGGAGGCAAGCAGGAAACTGAACAAAAATAAGAGCGCTGACAGGAAATAAAACACAAACATAGGGAAAACTAAAACATAACCAAAACTGTCAGTGACAAGCCTGACATACATAATCATTAACATGGTTCTTTCCATCTTTGTTCCGGAGGACACAACGTCCACAGTTTCCAAATCAATTTGAAATGTGGACTCGTCAGACTATAGAACACTTTTCCACTTTGCATCAGTCCATCTTAGATGAGCTCAGGCCCAGCAAAGCCGGCGGCGTTTCTGGGTGTTGTTGATAAATGGCTTTCGCTTTGCATAGTACTTTTGCACTTACAAATGTAGCGACAAACTGTTTTTACTGACAGTGGTTTTCTGAAGTGTTCCTGAGCCCATGTGGTGATATCCTTTACACACTGATGTCGGTTTTTAATGCAGTACCGCCTGGGGGATCGAAGGTCACAGGCATTCAATGTTGGTTTTCAGTCTTGCTGCTTACGTGCAGTAATCTCTCCAAATTCTCTGAACCTTTTGATATTACGGACTGTAGATGGGGAAATCCCTAAATTCCTTGCAATAGCTGGTTGAGAAATGTAGTTCTTAAACAACTTGTTCAAGCATTTGTTCACAAAGTGGTGACCCTCACCCCATCCTTGTTTGTGAATGACTGAGCATTTCATGGACGCTGCTTTTATACCCAATCATGGCACCCACCTGTTCCCAATTAGCCTGTTCACCTTTGGGATTTTCCAAATAAGTGTTTGATGAGCATTCCTCAACTTTATCAGTCTTTTTGCCACTTGTGCCAGCTTTTTTTAAACATGTTGCAGGCATCAAATTCCATTATGAGCTAATATTTGGAAAAAGTAACAACGTTTTCCAGTTCGAACGTTAAGTATCTTGTCTTTGCAGTCTATTCAATTGAATATAGGTTGAAAAGGATTTGCAAATCATTGTATTCTGTTTTTATCTACGATTTAAACAGCGTGCCAACTTCACTGGTTTTGGGTTTTGTAGCTCGATCAGCCCTCTTACGTGTAGAGAGTACTTCTTGGTCTTGACAATGCTGACACACCAACCGTTATAGTTGTTATATAATCGGCCTGGGCTGATAATAACACATTTTGCTGGACAATGGATTGACCTACAAATTATTGCAGATAAACTAAATTATTGGCAAAATTATTTTGAAACTAAATTAACCACTGATTAAATAATAATACATACACATAATGCAAGTATAACCTTTCAAATACAATAAACTTATATTTCTTGTATATTTTAACATTGGAATTGGAATGTAAACTTTTAATTATTCATGTTAAATAAAACATGATAAAAATAAAATATACTGTGAGCAAACTTTTGCACTTGTGCTCATAAAGTACTTTTACCCACACTAAAATCCTTTAACCAAGTTGCATTTTTGTAATGGCTTAAATAAGTACACAATATACTTTCTTGGCAGAGGAAACATTAAATAATATTCTGGCTTTTTAAGAGCCATATTATTTTTCTTTGTGTGTTTAAATATTAGGGGTGTAACGGTACGTGTATTTGTATTGAACCGTTTCGGTACGGGAGGTGTACTGAACGAGTTTCCACACGAGCATATTAAATAGCCGCCTCCGCTTCCTTCTGCCTCTGTTTCTGTCACCCAGCATTGTCCCACCCACACAACCATCTGATTGGTTACAAACAGAGCGGTAACAGCCAATCAGCAGTGCGTATTCAGAGCGGTAACAGCCAATCAGCAGTGCGTATTCAGAGCGCATGTAGTCAGTGCTTAGCGTTTAGCAGGTAAGCATAAGGCTGCGGACTCTCCCCAAATTATAATAAACACCTCCCAGTCAACTACTAGTAACATCACTATGAGCCCGTTGACCTTCTAGAAATATAAAAGGCAGCTCAGCTCGCTCGCAGTCCTGGCTTGAGGTGAAGGCTAATTCGCTTTTAGCGTAACGTTAGCTCATTTTGCTGTGTGTGTGTGTGTGTGTGTGTGTGTGTGTGTGTGTGTGTGTGTGTGTGTGTGTGTGTGTGTGTGTGTGTGTGTGTTACGGACAGCAAAGCCCCGTCTGTCTGTTATTTCACTTTACCTTTTTCTGTGTTGAAGCAGCAAAAAAGGACATTATGTTAAATGAAGAGTTTCTGTCTCTGATAGTTGATATAATAATGTAACTGCATCATTAAGCCTACATGAACTCCATGGTGTTCAGGGATGAATAGTCTCTCCTATTGCACCATTTTTTCAGCTATAGTTACATTAATTATTAGTAATGCAGCAGCCTAGTTTTGAATGGCAGGGTCCCTGCTATCACCTGTTGATAAAAATATAACATTTACATAATAAATCAACTACAGGCTTCCCAAAGGCTGTAATAAATTAAGCATGATGAATTGACTTGAAACTGTTTAATGTTGCACTTTTTATATGTAGAAGAAAGGTTTTGTCATTTTATTTAAACTGAGCAACAACTTGAGGCAGTTTAATAATAATAATAATGGATTCGATTTTATATAGCGCTGTTCTATTATTAGATACTCAAAGCGCTCACAGAGAAGTGGGAACCCTTCATTCATTTACACCTGGTGGTGGTAAGCTACATTTGTAGCCACAGCTGCCCTGGGGTAGACTGACGGAAGCGAGGCTGCCAGTTTGCTCCTACGGCCCCTCCGACCACCACCTATCATTCATTCGTCATTCATTCACCAGTGTGAGCGGCACCGGGGGCAAGGGTGAAGTGTCCTGCCTAAGGACACAACGGTAGCAATTTGGATGTCAAGAGGCGGGGAGCGAACCTGCAACCCTCAGGTTTCTGGCACAGCTGCTCTACCCACTACGCCATACCGTCCCTGATAAATATAATAGTTTAATGTTGATTAACGTGGGCAGAAATATTATAGTGTTCCCAATGTTGAAAGGATAAAGCCATTGTTTACAAATTTGGTAAATAAATAACCCAAAAATTTATATTTTGTTGTTTTCTTACTGTACCGAAAATGAACCGAACCGTGACCTCTAAACCGAAGAAAGTACCAAACCGAAATTTTTGTGTACCGTTACACCCCTATTAAATATATTTATCTCCTTCTGTTTTCATTTGTAAACAGAATGTTTTTGTAATAAATGCGATCATTCGTTTCAAGTCCAGTTTATGTGACGTCATGTGAGTTCATTTCCTGTTAAAGGGGAACTGCACTTATTTTTGGAATTTTGCCTATCGTTCACAATCATCATTAAAGACATGTTGACGGATGTATTTTTTCTTTAAAGTATTCTAAATGAATGCAAAGAAAAGTGTGCTCACAATGGAGCATATGGGAGCCACTTTATTCTGCCTATAAAGCCCTTGAAAAACATCCAAACACCTCCATTAAGGTTTTATTTACATGATGTAAGTATATATGTAGTATAGTAACGGGCACATTTAAAATAACATTTAATATTTACGTATTTTGCTCATTTTAAGCAAATGCGGCACATTGATTTCAAAACACATCACATTTGCTTTTTTCCCACTCCATTACTGATTACTGGTCACTGCAGACTTCATGAGAGCCAACAAACGTAATAAAACATCACTTACTGTGCAAAGTCTGCTGTCATTAGGAGGCCGACAGCTAGGATATTCATATATTTCCATTTAGATGAAGAATGACTCATAATCCTCACAAAGAAAAGGGGGGGTTGGAACAAAGAGTCTTTTCGTGTTGTTCTCGCCATTTCCAGTTCAAAATTAGCTGTCAAAAGTGTACCAACTTTTTGGAATACATCCTCATTCTTCTACTTTCCAGGTGAGAGGCATGATTTAAGTTTGCCGAGCAAGGAAACGAGGAAGCAGCTTACCACTCAATGATGTCAACATAAACCATGTGTACATGGCCAATTATAATTTAATCTGATCACCCTTCGGATTAGAACGTTAATGTGTATATGGAACCTGAAAAAAATGATCTGATAATGACATTTGCAAGCGTCACACCTTAAGTCGGAATACTTTACCTTGACATGCGCAGGTTAATTAACTTATCGAATATCGGCCCAGGCCTATTATATAGTATCCCCTCTCTAGTTTCTTATTCATCTACTTGTTCATTTCCTTTCAATAACTGCTTACTTTTTTTCCTGTAAAGTAGTTCCATCTACATGTCTCAAATGTTATGCACTTATTTTTCTGTTGTGTCGAGATAGTTTAGCAGTTAAGAGGAAGTATGAAGGAAGGCAAGATTGTTATATAAAAATCTCTGTCATGCCTCCATGGTTTTATTTCACGTTTTTGTGACTTATGTGGATTCAAAATACACAAAAAAAGGCTTCAATTGGTAAGAAAAGTTGGTTTTGCATAATAGTTCCCCTTTAAATAAATCAAATATTAAGTGGTTATTACATATATAATGGTGATCATGATGGGAAACAAGCATAAATAAGTTTAGACTGAACTCAAAAAGGAACAATAACTGAGTCATAAAAGCTTGTCAGGTGTTTTCGTCCTGTGGAACATTTATTAGTCACTCATAAAATCATTCCAACAGCTCATTTTTAAAAGAATACTGTCCTACTTTAAACTATAATACCTCTTCCAGATTTGATGCTGCGGCTGAAGCTTCCCAATGTCACAACACATTTTTATCTCATGTATGGGATTGTATTCTTACTGTTTTGTTCTCTTATTTTGTTCATGAATAACTATACTTCACTATAATTCAGTTAGTTAGTGACCTGTTATTTTCTATTTCGATTTCTAATGATATTGTTATTTTTTATTATAAGTAAAATAGAAGAGGTAGTTAAAAAAGTACAGTTTGTGCTGTAACTGGCACAGTTTTACTTATCTATGACCTTTTCATCCTAGTGAAAGAATTGAACAGTGGGTCAGTCAAAGTTCATAAAAGTGCCATTCATTTTAAACTAGCACTGTGGGATATGGACAAAAATAAATATTTGTAATATCTGAAATGTATGTACACACACGCGTATATATATTTGTATATATACACATACGTACATATGTATTTGTATATATATATCAGGGCTGCAACTAACGATTACTTTGATGGTTGATTAGTCAATGATAATCTTAACGATTAGTTGATTAGTCAATGATAATCTTAACGATTAGTTGACAAATCAGCTAATAAAGC
>NC_084553.2:30010950-30070950 GCF_033978685.3 Nerophis lumbriciformis
TAGGATTGTTTGCCCTTGGCAGATGGATGCCTGATTCCCAGAAAGTATAATTGGGTAGTTGCAAAGGCGCTATGTCAGTGTACATTTGTTTTTCTGCATGCGTTTGCTTGCCTGTTTGCTTTTTAGCATCATCGATTGAAACTTAAGCAGGAAGTCCTTGTGACACACACAGAAGGGCTTTGAATCCATTTCTACTGCATAGGGTTTCTTTATGTTCAACCACTACTGAGGCTGCTGTAAAAAGAAAATATACTGTACTTGGTGTGACATGTTCCTGTCTTGGATTTCCACAGAGTTCCACCCTCAACCACAATCGCCTGCTAGGCTATATTTTACGCCTAGTTGTCCTCCATTGAAAACACCGATTTCGTTTGAGATGTTTTTAAATCAGCTCCCATGATAAATGCTGCCTATGTAGAAGTGAAACGGTGTGTAATTTAGTCTGGGTCGGGATTTTTTTGAGATTCTTTTTCTTTTCTTTAGTTGGACACACTACACACAAATACACAGACACACACACACACACACACACACACACCCTTCCCTGTAGGCAAAGCATTATTAGTCTTTACAACTAGTCAGTGCTCATGTTTCCATCATCCTGCAATATCATGACTTACTATCTACTCTTTTATCTCATTTGACCTTACTATGCTGATCTGTACGTGCACAGGCCAACAAGAGTTTTATCAAAAGTTGGCATTGTAGTGTAGATACCAGTTTAACAACATGTTTATTATTGTAGTTGTATAACTAGCGGTGTATAACGTGCTGCTCACAGTGACAGACAGTGTCTATTTATCTTTGAGAGATTGGACAAAGGTCACAGATCAGGCGGAAGTACTGTCGTCAAAATAATACCTTCTCCTTTGATTAAAGTACAGCAGATATTTTTAGAATCAACATACCTTATTGATCCTGATTGAATCAATCAATCAATCTGCCAACAGGTAAACATTAGGTTGTTTTGTGGTCAGTTCAGAAACGTTATGATAGTCTCCTAAATGTTAATGTTTTCTAGTTTTTGACTCAAAACCCTGAAAATTTATGAGAAGAACCAAGGAAAATGTGAACAGGTTAGGAGTTTGTTTTGATAACCTTACGCATGAACGATGTACCAAAAAGAGCAGTTTCTACATTGTCCACTCAAATGGAACAACAACAGTATCTTTAAAAAAAACACATTTTGTACACTGTGCCCATATGATGTGTCAAACACCAACTGCCTGTTTTCTGGGTATGGCACTATTGGGTGGAAAGTTGCTACTTCTTTGCTTCTGATGGGCCCTTGAGCAAAGCACTTGCAGCCTGCTCACTTTGACATCAGCCCCTACATTTATTCTCTATGTGTTACATTTTTGTGTAACCTCTTACGACTGAGTGCTTAAAAATGTGGCGATAGTCCACAGGGCTTCAGGTTTAATACATTAGAAGTGGGACAGGGATATGCCTCGCCCACGGTGCCTTTGAGCAACCAATCCTACTATTCCTGCTCCGGTGCTGAAAAGCTATCCATTGTCCCATTGTGTCGCTAAAGTCATGTGCTAGAACATATTTTTGGAAGACGTGTTTAAAGTCTACAACATAGTCTTAAACTTAGACATTGTATGAGTGTCTACATTTCCCACAGCATTGGAACACATTCATCCTTTTTCGCCACACTGCACAGCAACAGTGACATAGGACTTTTTTCATGTCCCCCCGATGATTGATTGTTGGCTAATTACAAGCAAAGTTCATGTCTCTATTTGTTGATCTCCATATGTCACTCACACTAAAAGCAAGCCACCAGTGTTGTCATCTTGACACAAGAAAAAACATGGGTCTGTGGATGCAGAAGAAGTCGGTAGGAAAATCATGTTTTTGATGGAGACCATGGCCCACTCTGATCTAATGTATGCAAGTATTAACTTAAATCAGTACAATATGTGAAACCATTGAGGTTTTAACGTTTTGTTACTTTTTTGTGTTACCATATTTATGAAAGAAATTAAACAAAAAATGTATGTACTTTTTTAAAATCCATTGTTAAGCGAATTACCCTTTCATACATGAGATATGTTTACAAAAGTGGATTAGTGTGGTATTAATCCTTGACTCTATCAACAGTAACCTTGTTATACATTACCAGTGAGGCAAATAATCTAAAAATTGACATAATCTCTATATCCCTACTGTTAGCCAATTGCCGTACATATCAAGTACAGTAATTGTTAAAAGAATAAAACAGGTAGTTAGTTGTTAGGTAAGGCATAGGATGGGCATAAAAATTAATTGTTAGGACTGGGGTCATTGTTGAAGCAATCAGTACAGTACTTGTCTAAATCAGCAGGGGCAGCATTGTTTCAGTTTCAACTAGTTTTTGGTCTATGGAAGAAGAACATGACATCAGTTATTGCTGGTTTTCAACCACATGCCCTACATGCACTTTCGGGTTTGGCTTGGGGGGCAAACATTCAATACGGCTACCGTATATTAAGTATCAGCTGCGCACGTCAGTGTCATTAAGGTTTAGAAGTGAATACACAAGCAAGAGCTCATCAAAAATAGATGAATGTGGTGGGGTGGATCCATACGTTCTTAAGAAAGTATTTTCACACACTTTAAAAGATGTTTGGTCACCCAAATTTTTTTCTAAGTAGAACTACAAAAGTGTGGAGGCACATAATTTCTTTGCATCTGGTTGGGTCCAATAATTAAAAGAGATGTTTGCAACCTTTACGTGGATGCCTAGGGGTGCTAACTTTCTTTACTGTTTTAGGCATTTTCCTGCCTTCTTAGGGCTTTCAGTATGTAATGACCTAACTAGCCCATATATAACACATGTATGCGCATTAGCTTTGTGTGTTGTTAGCTAATGATAGCAATTTTGGATACGTAACGTTAGCTATCGTTTAATGTATATACTATCGTAACAAAAACATGACTGAAAGTTGTTAGTTGTTTCTTTTGGTACTGCTTTTGTGTACGTGTATGGTGAGACAGTATATACTATCGTAACAAAAACATGACTGAAAGTTGTTAGTTGTTTCTTTTGGTACTGCTTTTGTGTACGTGTATGGTGAGACAGCGGTGAGTGACATGTCCTTAATGCCAAACAAGTTATCTGGACTGATGAGCAATTTTTATTTAATATAATTAGTAATTGCAATTTTTATTTAATATAATTAGTAATTGTAAAAGCGATGGTAAATTGAGATCACAAATAATCTCACGTATTAGATTCCATTATTAATATTACGTCATTGAAAATGCAATTTTGCTAATGGGGCACCTTTTTAATCAGTCCCTCCAGGATTTTGGGATCGTGCCAGTTCAACCATCCATCCAACCCTCCATTTTCTACCGCTTGTCCCTCTCGGGGCCGCGGGGGGTGCTGGAGCCTATCTCCGCTGCATTCGGGCGGAAGGCGGTGTACACCCTGGACAACACCTCACGGCAGGGCCAACACAGATAGACAGACAACATTCACACTCACATTCACACACTAGGGACCATTTAGTGTTGCCAATCAACCTATCCCCAGGTGCATGTCTTTGGAGGTGGGAGGAAGCCAGAGTACCCGGAGGGAACCCACGCAGTCACGGGGAGAACATGCAAACACATTTTGGCCAATTAGCATCATTTTCACTAGACGAAGCAGGAATGACAAAGTATATGTTGCAGTATATCAACTTTTTATTGCTTAAATGGCTCAATTGTCGTCCTTCCCGCATACTTCAGACCTACTTCCGGTTACTGTCCACTACGCTAAGCCCTCCGGGTAATGTAGTATATACACATTTAGCAACACATCGGTGTGCTCACTTCCTAGTTTACCTGTACTGTATTTATATATTTTTTTATAAATTTATAAAATTTTATTTAAAACAATCATGAACATAATGTAATTTGCAATGCTGAACTAGCAAAGAGCAGCATTTACATGACACAGACGATGATGTGTGATTATAATTGCTTACCGTCTCTTATTTACCAAGAAAAATTACCGCTATGCATTGTTCTCAACTATTCACAAATGCTCATACCGTGCGAGGGTAAATGTGTTAGAATATAAATGAATGTTTAAGACGAACAAACACCTTTCAAGCGTAAAACATACATGAAAAATGTCTGCAACTTGTGGACGACAGAGCAAACAGTGGACTATGAGAACGTATTTGTGGTGTTTCTTTCTCTGATTATAATTAATTATTACTATTATTAGTTATGATTAATTAAAACCATACCGTATTTTGACATTGATTTGTGAGTATGTGCTTTTTAGCCATCTGGTGTCTTCTTTTAAGCCTGTGCAGTATAAAATGAATAAAGCATCAATATAGTGTTTTCCAATTTTTGTTGTGTCTTCTGTTTTTTGAGGTTTAGGTTACAAGTAACATTTAAAACACTAGCTTTAACATTAAAATCACATCAACATTAAAATCACAAGTTGATTCAAGATCCTATGTTATTCAAAAAAGCCTCGAAACAATGCAAATTGTGCCACAACTTCCTGAAAAGCTGCCGCGAATTCAAAAACAAAAAAAACCTGCGAAATACTTTTAATCTTGTGGGTACTAGATCAATCAAGGCAGTATGGTTCAGGTGGTAGAGTGATTTTCTCCCAACCTGAAGGCTGCTGCTTCAATTCTCAGTCCATGTGACCATGTCAAAGTATCCTTGTGCAAGATAGTGAACCCCATGTTGCTCCTGATCCCTGTCATCAGGAGGGGAATGTGGTAATAGTGTCAAAGCACTTTGAATACTTTGAAGGTAGAAAAGCAAGAAAAATCAATTTACCGTTCATAGAGGTTGAAAGAGGCCATAGTAGCACGACTAACCTCACACAAGGATTATCCAACATTAATCTCGCTATAGGAATCTTTTGGAGTACTTTAGGCAACTTTCAGGGTCTTGAGGAGGAGAAATAAGTACCTGATTGTGTTTTGTTTAGCTGTTCATATGCCAAGCTATTTTGTCACTACAATCTCAATCTGGCCAGCATTTCCTCATTGATTCTATTGTTGCAACTCTCTAGTGGGGTTGTTCCCCAAGATTGCCATTACATCACAAAGTGATTAGCGGTATCAGTTGCTTCTAATTTTAGGAGGGCTGCCCATATTTGTCTGGCTCATTCTCACAGACAAAACACTGGTTGGACTGTGTGTCAGCTACTGGGGTGGAAAAGCACAGAAGGAAGAAATGAGGGGAAAAGTGCCGCTTATGATACTGAATCAAAGCCAGCCATTTCCTGTTAGCTGAGCCAGCTTCTGCTCAGCGCTCTCCATATATGGTGATGGTATTTGCATGAAGGGGACAGCCTGGACTTATGGATCACAACTGACGCTATCATGCCTTTGTATAAACTTAGGTTAAAAAGTCTGATACCTTTGCAAGGGTTTTGCTTATTGAATATCAAACACTGTATTCATTAAGTAGTCAGGAAACAGAAATACATTATCATCAGTATTTTACATTTCTTTAGTTGCTGCGTACTGTGCATAAAAAAACAGCAGACAATTTGGTTGTAAAGTGGCGTCTTTACACAATCATCAACACAATCACACGTGAGCGCTACAACCTTTAACCCTACACAGATTGTGCGGGTGCATAGTCAATCCAGGCACCACCCAGGCATCCTTGCTTGAGTGCGTGCGCTTTTCTCCTTTCCTGGCCAGCTACTCCCTATGACTATTTTCTCAGTCCTCTTGCCTCATTATAGCATCCCAAATCAAAACACATGAAAGTATTCTCCCGCATTTGACGTGTACCTCCTACATTGCGTGTGCAGCTTGTTACTTACTACGGCTCTCATCATGATCCTGCACTTTTTTAGCCCAGACAGGTTAATTACAACACACTTGATTTCCGCCCGCCCCCACTTATTCAGTAGCTTTCTCATGCACACACTATCTGTTGTCAATTAGTGATGTGAGCAATAAATTAGTCTTGGTTTTGTCTGTGGGGTCAAAAAACATGCTCAACATTTATTAGTTCATGATTTAAAGTGTTAGTGACATAATAATGTTGCTCACAAAGAGAAGAGCAATGTATCATACTGAATTTATGCACAGAACACGTAACGATGGAACACATTTAAAGCGGCTGTTTCCAACCTTTGCGGTAATGCCAAGAGGGCGCTGACTCTCCAATGTGTTGTAAGCAACGTACAGTTTTTAGTAAGTAACAACTTGACCTACGTCCGTATGTAACACACATTAGCTTCATGTGTTCATAGCTAATAATAGCGATTTGGCATTTATCATTGAATGAATAGCTCAGGGGTGTCAAAAGAGCAGCCCGGGGGTTTATTTGAGACCTGCAGCTCGTTATTTATTGGCCCACGACACATTATACAGACAAAATAAACTCATTAGACAAGAAAAAACAAATAAATATTGTAATTGGCCTAAATCCCCCTCAAAATGGGACCTAAAAACCAATATGACTGACGACCTGCGCAGCATACTTGATATGGTCTGATCATTTCCGTGTGTCCTGTTATGATGAACGTGTACAAATTTCTTGCAAGATATAGTACATTTTTGAGTGTGCTAAAGCCCTTTAAAAAAGTTTCAGTTGGAGGAATAATAATAATTGATTGATTAGGGAAGAATAAGAGCAAAAGAGGGTTTATAGATAAACTGTGCTCTGTGCAGGACTCAAATCCATGACATTTTGTTTCAGAACATAATTTCACAAACCAAAGCGCTATCAACTCTGACAAACAGATGTTGGCTTGCCTCATGTCATATAATAAGATGATATGACATATATATATATATATATATATATATATATATATATATATATATATATATATATATATATATATATATTATGCATCGGCTTCCTACTGAGAAAACCTGTTATATTGCATTGATGAATATTAAATCACAATTCTGGGGTTTTTCACAGTACTTATGGTTAAGACATCTTTCAGACTGTATGAGGAAGTGTGTGACAAGATTCCTAATCTTAGATCATAATGCATACTTGCCAACCTTGAGACCTCCGATTTCGGGAGGTGGGGGGTGGGGGGTTGGGGGCGTGGTCGGGGGTGGGGCAGGGGACGTGGTTGGGGGCATGGTTAAGATATATATATATATAAGAAATACTTGACTTTCAGTGAATTCTAGCTATATATATATATATATATATATATATATATATATATATATATATATATATATATATATATATAAATAAAATAAATACTTGAATTTCAGTGTTCATTTACAAACTACAACTCACAAACACTTTAGAGTTAGGCTCCACCATCAGAATGTGTACTTAAACTTATAAAGATCACATGGATATTATTCAGTGAGTTGATTCACCAAAACTAACCTGTTATACAGTAGGAAAAAGCACACAGGACGTTTCAATTTTTCACAGACTGGTCGCGCTCATCAGAATGACAAGACACTTCCGGTCTGCAGGCGATAGCATTCAATTGGGAAGAAACGCCCTACTGCCCCCTACTGACCAATGTGAATACTGATAATTGTGTAATGACAGCTCCAAAAACGAATTCAAACCACAAAATAAAATAAATAAATCAACACAAAAATGTGACACATTATGGGTGGGTCACATATGCATGTACAGTAGATGGCAGTATTGTCCTGTTTAAAAGTGTCACAACATTGCTGTTTACGGCAGAGAACTGCTTTACGGTAGACACTGTTGTTGTGTGTTGTCAACACGTCACTCAGGTCCGCCTGAATTTCGGGAGTTTTTCGGGAGAAATTTTGTCCCGGGAGGTTTTCGGGAGAGGCGCTGAATTTCGGGAGTCTCCCGGAAAATCCGGGAGGGTTGGCAAGTATGTCATAATGTCAAGCTTTTTTAGCAAAGTTTGGATTTTTGGCAGAAATGTCTACCCCATCGTCTTCATGTGCATCCATCTATGCCGTATTGTTGACTTGATTGAATCACAGAACACGAAACTCGCCAGGCTGCCGTCAGGGGCGCGTGTTGCCCCAATTGATGTCGAGTGTTGCCGAAGCTTCAGTCGACCAGACACGAGTGCTGTAGTAGCAGCGGTGCTGGTGAGAATTTATTTTCATGGAGAGTAAAATCCAGGAAAAATCACAATGCTTGGAATGGACAAAAACAAGATTTCTTAGCAAAAACGGGAAGGTATGCCTCAAACCCACATGTGCGAAAAAACTACGAAACTAACTATAAACAGTTCACAAATTACTTCTACGTGTCCGGCGATATATGTTTTTGCAAATTTAATGACGACTTGTCTTTCAAAAGCTGTACCAATGGTAGCCAGTTGGCTGTTGTGGATGCGACCACCGATGTCGGGTCTTAAACATGTTTATTGTTAAGTTTTGAATTAGAATTTTGAATACTCCTAATATTATAATTTAGCCACCAGTGTTGAAACATTAGCTCCGTCATCCTAGTGTGTGCTTTCTTTTACTTGAAAGCATGTACTCTGTACCCATAAATCATTGTTATATTACTGTGCTTGTATTAATTGATGGGCTGCCAGCTACAGCATCTGCTTATCAATCTGTCTGTTTGTATCATCCTAAATATCTATTTCTATCTGTCTATTTTTTATCATACCTGTATCAATATGTGTGTATTTATCTGTCTGTCCGTATATCTACTTCTATTTCTATCCGTCTGTTACCTGTCTACACATAGGGTCACATATAGTCGCCACATAAAATCAATGAAGCACTTCTACATAGGTTGCCTGCAGTGAATACTCAGGCTCACCTGGCAGTATTGTGTGCCTCACACAGAGATACTTGCAAAGACCAACTGCAGAAATGCAGAGGCCACGATCAACCAACAATAGCTGCGCTGTCTCGGCCATGGGGTTCGAATGCCTCCAGACAGGCTGCCCTCCAGAGTATTATATGGCCAACTACACTGCAGAAGAGGTATAAAGAGCAGCTGAAGATCTCAATGAGGAAATGTAACATCAGGCCCGAGGACCTTGAGGTCATCATTGCTAATCTCTGGAGGCCGCACTGTTATGACAGGACTCTCCACCTGCAAAGGGAGCGAATTGCCAGACGGGAACAGTGCTGTATCAGGAAAAACACACTCAGAGATGGCAGGACCACCACCACAACAACCTACACATGTCCAACCTGCAATAAAGTATGCGGCTCCAGGATTGGACTCAACAGCCATCAGAGTCCACCGTTAAAGTCATAAGAGGATGTTATCATCGGATTTGATGGACAACCAAGTCTGTCTAGTTCTATCTATCTCTATCTGTTTATCTAGCTCTCTATCTACAGTATCTGTCTATTTTGTTTGTATGTTCATCTATATATTTCTATCTCTTTGTCTGTACTCTACCTCCATCTATCTGTCTGTCTATATCTATCGATTTGTCTGTCTGTTTGAGGGGGGGATTTTTGAGCACCTGAGCATGTATGATTACAAATTTTATTGCATTACATTGAATAGGAAAGATGGGCGACACGAATGCATGGGAGCCACAGCACGCTGACGTAACAGTTACTATTCTTATTCTCTCCCCCCTTGTCTACTTTTTGTTTTTCTTTCTTTGGCAAGGGCACACAATATACTCGTAATTCAAATTCATGCTCATAACTTAAAGCATAATAAAAAGCTGAAAGACAGCTCGTATCAAAAATACTCGCTAATTCGGGTAAGCTGAAGTACCACTTATAGGGCTGCATTATTTTAGTAGTTGAGTAATCTATTGATTAATTTGTTTCGATTACTCAGGGTGTACCCTGCCTTCCGCCCAAATGCAGCTGAGATAGGCTCCAGCACCCCCCGCGACCCTGAAAGGGACAAGCAGTAGATAATGGATGGGATGGATACTCGAGTAATTGGATAAAACACACTGTATACTCTCAATGCATATTTTAGGGAAAATAGTTGAACAACCTTTTTTCTGCTTGCCATAACCTTTGTTCTTTTTTTCTAGTAAATGCACATCATCAATATTGAAATTTGCCCTTTTAACTTGTGTGCAATAATTTAAAAAATTATACACCGGTGTGTGTGTGTGCATGTGTGTGTGTGTGTGTGTGTGTGTGTGTGTGTGTGTGTGTGTGTGTGTGTGTGTGTGTGTGTGTATATATATATCTGTGTTCATCGCCACACAGATATCGGCACCCGCACAGCATTGCTCTCATTGGCGCTCTTTTGCATCGCAACGGCCATGCTAAAACGATGTCCATGTGAGTTCCGGGCACTCTATGCAGTCCAGATTTAATTACTTACCCTCATTAAACGAATAATCCATCCATCCATCCATCCATTTTCTACCGCTTATTCCCTTTGGGGTCGCGGGGGGCGCTGGAGCCTATCTCAGCTACAATCGGGCAGAAGGCGGGGTACACCCTGGACAAGTCGCCATCTCATCACAGGGCCAACACAGATAGACAGACAACATTCACACTCACATTCACACCCTAGGGCCAATTTAGTGTTGCCAATCAACTTATCCCCAGGTGCATGTCTTTGGAAGTGGGAGGAAGCCGGAGTACCCGGAGGGAACCCACGCAGTCACGGGGAGAACATGCAAACTCCACACAGAAAGATCCCGAGCCCGGGATTGAACCCAAGACTACTCAGGACCTTCGTATTGTGAGGCAGATGCACTAACCCCTCTGCCACCGTGAAGCCGAATAATCAAAGCAACATAATATAAATCTAGCTTTTTTTTAAATCAAAATAATCAATTAATCATTGCAACCCTAACGAATGTACATTCTTTTCTTATCATGTAAAGTTTGCATTTCCACTTGCCGCGACCAAAAATAGGAATTAAAACATGTTAATAGGGTGTGATTTGGAAGACTAATTAGGCTTTGTCCCATAGACTAAAACTATTTCCGACCATCACCCAGTCCGTAAAGTGGTTTATTTTCTTCTTGTAAAGACTAAATTCACCCTGTTAGATGTTAAAAGCACACCCGCTCTATCGAGTTGATTACTGTGACTCCCCACTGCATTTCTTTCCGCTCGTAAACAGAAAGTAGAATTAGTGTTTTGTTTTTTAATTAGAAATTGTTTTCTAACTACTTTTCTACATTTTACATCTACATCCGTTGAGTTATACAGTTAATTCCTGTTTACCTTTTTAAGTACGTACAGCAAAAGTGTCAAAATGTTAGAAAGCTCTCCATATGCTGCTGTATGAATACATATTAATAAACATATTTATCTTTGTACCCTTGTTTTTTTGTAGCTTATTTTGCTTCGGAGTATAATAGGCTGACTCCTCACCACACTTCCTCACAGGAAGTATAAAGTTGCATTTTGTATGCTCTGAGTGATTCTCCATTCTCCATCCAGGAGAAACCGAGTCCTCGTAGCGTGTTGTGACACTCTCCCACAGTAGCCACACTCAGTGACACCGAGGTGACTCATAGCACATGATGGATGACCTCACATCTCCAGAGACTTAGTCAGCTCAAAAGAAAACTGTGTTTGGATGTGGATACAAGCTGGATTCAAGTGTATTTCACACAAAGAAGAAAAAGGAGCACACTGCAGTTACAAAATGTTCACATTTTGAGATTAATATTGCATTTCTTTTATGTGTTATGTGCCTTAGAGCCAAGCCATTACTCATGATAGTCATCCTGTAGGCCTCCTATGGCCCATCTAACCATTGTTCGCTATGTGTGCTTTGTTTCAGGGGAGCCGTGGTCATTATGGGTACCACTGGCAGAGCCACAATGTCAAGATCAGCGGGGTGGACGACATGGTGCTGCTCACCAAGATCAACGAGGACGCCATTGTGGAAAACCTGAAGAAGAGATACATGGATGACTACATCTTTGTATCCTTGCCTCATAATTCTGGCTCGCACCTTAGTGAGGAATGGCGAGCTTCCCGTCACCTCAGCTTTCCCAGAATAGCTTTATAGTCACTCGCAGGGGTGAGTAGGGTGGCTGACGGACGGTAGTGGCTGCCCATTTTGTGTTTAAGGGGGAAAGGTCATCTCCGTAGTACTGCCAGATGTTTGACTACTGCTTAGTTGCCCAAGGAAGGAAGAGATATTACTCTTGGATCTTCCTGTGGTCCAAATGTTGGCAGAGAGCAACCAGTAGACTTTCTTACAGTCTAAATTGAATCTTTTCTTAAAACATATTATTATTATAATTTTTTAAATAAATTGATCAGAATACCCCAACAATCAAGAATTACATCACACGTAAACCCCCTCTAAACAGGCCTGTTTGGAGCAGCCAGTTATGGGGGGGAGGGTTGCTTTGTCTCAAATCATATGAACCGCTGCTCCCACAGCCTTACATTAATGCAGTAGCAGTCAGACGTGATGTGCAGGTCCTTTATATGGCAAGCAAATTGATCCAACAAGATCGTGCTCCAGAAAACCCAGATACTGAATTTGTATTAGGGATAGTACCTTTCACACTGATGCGGTACCAATTACAGGTATCTGAGAATCGATACCGGCACTCAACGATAAACATTTTCGGTACTTTTATGTTTTCATAGATGATAATTGTTTAATAATAAAATATATATTTTTAATGTAACATTTAAAAATGAGCTGATTGTGATTGATAACTGGGCTGTCAAGTTGTTATATCTTGTTTTCTTATTACCGCATTTTCCGTACTATAAGCCACTACTTTTATCCCCAGCTTTGAACCCTGCGGCTGATTCAAAGGTGTATGGATTTTTCTTCGCTTATGGCTAAATTATACAATTGATTAAGAAAGAAATCAATGTACTAAAATGATCCACTTTAAGAAACTGTTGAAACTCAATGTTTACAAAGTACAAGAAAAAAGATTCCTGATAAACATCTTCAACCCTACAGTATTAAAAAAGGAGGAAATCTTATCAATCCTAAAGGATTAATACATACATTAATTTTGTGTGATCAGCCGTTTTACTGCCGTGTTACAGGCACCGTTTGGAAACAATTAAGTTATGGAAATAAACATTTGGAAAATCTTTCTAAAATCTATCTCTTTTCACAACATACCGGTAGATATCTGCGGCTTATAGTCCAGTGCGACTAATGTATGATTTTTTTTTCTTTTCTAAAACTTAGTGGTTGCAGACAATAGTTCAGGAAATATAGTACATTTCTGAGTCTCAGTCGCAAATATTATATAGTAGAATTTGCATGCCTTTGCAAGGTGGCAGTTAGGCTGAGTCCGCTCTGAGTGTTACTTGAGTGATCGTTTTTTCGCCAAGTGTTTGAGCTGGTACTTGTCTGCAACCGGACGTGACGTCATGAGCAACAAAGGTATTGAAATATGGCGCCGTTTGATTTTACGTACATCGGTACCCGGTAGTATAGACTTATGAAAGTACCAAAGTTGGTACCCATCCCTAATGTGTATACAAGCAATAAAAAGACAAGTTTTCCATAATACGTCCCATTTAAAACCTATAGTATTTTATATATGTTTTGTTTTATTTTGGTAGTTTTTTCTTCTAAGTATGCATCATGTGAGGCCAGAGGTTAGGGTTTGAACATTGTTAGTTAACTTTGAACTTACTGTAACTTTTGGCCATCACAGTTCGCTTGAATTGTCCAATTGATAAAGAACCAATTGATAGAGCTGGGAAAAAAGAGACTGGACTGGATTTTGCCTGGCAAGCCATGATATTTAAGTTAAACCAGTGAGATGGACATGTTTAGAATTGTTTACCTTGGCGAAGGTCTGCACTCTTTCATTGTTGTTGTTATAGTTTCCAGAAATCACTTTCTACAGGCCTCTTATTTGCCATATTGTTCTAACAGTTTGGGGATATATAAAGCCACATACTTCTTTGGTATGCACTTAAGAGCCTGTGAATTTGTAATACCATTGGTGTGAACATTGATAAATCTGTTTTAAACAGTACAGTCGGGCTTTAACTTACTTGGCAATTATTGTTCAGCTTTGAAAGCTGACCTGGGAGCATTGTACATTGCACAATTTGGAGGATATGAAATACACAGTTCCAAGTAAATCCAAAACCTATTGAGTAAGTGATGTTGGAAAAAGGACTAAAGAATTAAGTGCAGACTTTGGCCCGCAAACATCAGTGACTGTGGGGCCTTCTGCATGTCACTCTAGGCCTCCCACAAGAGCAGCTTTATTTCTCGTCAGTAGCGGGTATAAAACGTTACAATTGTGTTACATGCTCAGCTTAGTCTCAGTCATTTGTAACAACCAGGAATTTAGTTTGAATAGCAGAAAAGTCTTCTACTTTCATTACACAATATCAGAACTATGAGACGGTTCAGTTGTCTTAAACACAATCAACTGGAACTGCGAATTGCAACCACAATGAGAAAAAATTGTTATATGATTACCGTATTGTTTCAAATATAAAGCGTTTGATTACCACTATCTTAAATTTAACATCATAACTAACAGAGGTGAGGATCTTTGGGCACCTCACAATTCGATTCAGGAGCTACTATTCGATTAAAAATCGATTATTGATGCATCTTTAATTGATGTACGTTGATGCAGTTTTACATTTCTTTTTGTTTCATTAAATAAGCATTTATCACTTGCAACTTTTAAAAAACTGTGCATTTGTAATAAGAAACAGTTAAATTAATTCCTACATTTATTGAAATAATGAAAATGTGTGCAAAACTGGAACATAAGTGCCCCATAATAAAGCAGCTGGTTGGATCTCTCGGTGAGGTGGCTTGCTTCATTTAGCCAAGTTTTAGAACCGTTTGCATTATTTTATTTACAATAAATAAATCGATTGACTATTGATGTTTACTAATCGATTGTATAATCCGTCCATGTCCGGATTGCGATGCATCTAAAAATCGATTATTTCCCCCACCTCTAATAACTAGTCTGTTTGCTGTCTTGCACAGAGACACTTTCCCCGCTCTATCACAACATAATTTCTCCAGGTTACTAATGTGTGTGAGTGATGAGAAGAAAAGCTTTAATTGGTTAGGTAAGCAGTCGTTTCGCACCACCTGTTTGTATGTATAAATCTGTAGACCCAAATACAAGTAATATTAGCTTTGATAAGCACAAGTTTTGATGCAGCTCTTGAGTTGGATGTCATAGTGTGCAGGTGTGCCTAATATTTGTACAATACCTATTCTTAAACAGATATACTTTTCAAGTGTCTGTTTTTCCATGATTTGTCCTTTTTTTTGTGACCTTTAACTAATGCCCTCATCAGACATACATTGGTCCTGTGCTGATCTCCGTCAACCCCTTTAAGCAGATGCCGTATTTCGGGGAAAAAGAAGTTGAGATGTATCAAGGCGCAGTAAGTTGAATTTTGTCTTTAATTCTTTGAATGAAGTACTTTTAAGATGTTACAGTCTGGAGATAAAAGAATTGGGTTGGATTCAGTGCAAACTTTCCAGCTGGCGGCTGCAGATGTTGCCTGTCAGAAACTGGACCCGAGCAACAGGAAGGCTTGGCAGTGAACTGTGTGTTCAAGCCAGCCCGATTCTCTCCTGAGCCAGGAGTGCACTTCTATATCGACTAATCTGTAAAAAAAAAAACTCAAGTATCACATTGATCAACTTCCTGTTTGCCATTTAAAAGTGCATAAGAGATTGTATTTACAGGCAGAAGAAAGCGCTATATGCTCAACGGATGTGGCCCGATTCTGCCCTTTTGAATATACCTGTGCAGATTGAATGTTGGAAAATATTAATCATTATCATATTAATCGTGTGTGTGTGTGTGTGTGTGTGTGTGTGTGTGTGTGTGTGTGTGTGTGTGTGTGTGTGTGTGTGTGTGTGTGTGTGTGTGTGTGTGTGTGTGTGTGTGTGTGCGTGCGTGTATATATATTATATATGTATATATTATATATATATATATATATGTATGTATACATAGAAATATGTATATATACATATATATATATATACATATATGTGTATATATGTATATATAGAGAGAGATATATATAGATGTATATGTGTGTATATATATATATACTGTATATATATATGTTTATATATATATGTATATACATATATACATATATATATATGTATGTATACATATAAATATGTATATATACATATATGTGTATATATGTATATATAGAGAGAGATATATATAGATGTATATGTGTATATATATATATATATGTATGTATATGTATATATATATATATATATGTATATGTGTGTATATTTATATATATATATATGTATATATATATATATATATATATATATATATATACATATATACATATATATATATATATATATATATATATATACATTTGTATATGTGTGTATCGTATCATATTTATTACTGCAAACATTTAAAAAAAAAAAAACTTAATTATGTGTCTTAAAGTGACAATGTAAACGTCCAGCGTACACAATAATGTTCACTTTGGTGTCTTTCAACTTTTACTTTCTGACAAGCAGTGTCCTTCACAGAGAACATGTTTATATCATTCTAAAATATGTTGTTTCTCAGAAGAGTTAACAATTTCACTTATAATAATGTAAACACCTCACAAACTGATGTTTGGCTTCGTTGGCTTCAAAAATATTTTCTGGATTATGAGAAGCTGAAATGTCCAGAGTGTATGCTGCCTTTGAACAGGCTCCAACTCCCACACGACATTCAGAGAAACAAGCAATGGAAAAAAAGATGGATGGATTGAGGATTCATCAAATAGTTTTTCAATTTCCGCATAATTCCCCCGCTGAACATTTTTTTGGGTGGTTACCTCTGTGCACCGCGCCGTGAACCACCGGCTTTGTGGCAATTTCGAAACTAAAGATGCGCACTTCGACTTTCTTACCTCCGCCAAATAAGTTATGTTTTCCCCAGGGTTTGTTTGTTTATTTGTTAGCAACATAACTCAAAGAGGTATGGATAGATTTTGATGACATTTTTCAGGAAATGTCCAAAAAAACAGTTGCTCTTATCGAACACACTTCCCTTCCTGCCTACGGCATTCTACCATGCCCCCACTTTTGAGCCCCACGTTGTGCAGAGTATTCTGGGAGCTGTAGTTTATTTTCAAACCTGGCCAATGCTAATGCATAAGAAAAAAATATTACTGTGACTTGTGGTCTGCACGAGATTAATGTAAAAAGATAACCTTTTTTTTTGTAAATTTGTAGTACATCACCCAACATCATGTCTCCTAAATAAACTTATTTTTTAAACACAGTCGACAACTCTGATGCTAGCATGACGTGAGTTGTGTCATGGCTTGTCCTTCCATAATTTAGACCAGCAAAGTGGGCGATCGAAGGTTGCCGTGGCACCAGCAAAAATGCTATACTCTTTATTATGAGCAAATTTACTCATTAATATAATTTAGAAGCGTAACAGAAAATATTTGAGAAGCACTGTTTTAAAGTGTCATTTGAACATATTTTTGGTATTTTTTTAGGGTCAGGGCTATTTAACTAAATTGTTCAGGGGGCCCTATTTTATTTAACCGAGGAGCCAGTAGTGCAAGATAGATGTTGACATAGATGTCTACATCTGCTGTAGACTTGACTACAGCAAAAAAACTTTTTGGATGTACTTTTTTAAACCTTTGCTGGATTTTACAGTCATTGTGTAAGTGTAAATAGAATAGATTAATCCAGTCTGACATCATCTGTGGGCCAGATTTAGTCCGCCACTTTAATAGTCCTTAAAATGTGTGGTTGTTGTGGACATTATGCAGGAGAAATAAATACAGAGACATGTAATTAAAGGTTTTTTGTTTGGTTTTTTTTAAGTGGAAAGAAACAACAGTATAGCTCACTTGTGTTTTCACTGTGATTTTGGACAGTAACAGAAGTTTACAACACAGTGGGATTAATTTAGCAAATTTGTAAACTGCATAATGCTTAAACAGATCTCTCATTTTTAATATTCTTTTCCTCCCATTAGGCCCAGTATGAGAACCCACCTCACATCTATGCACTGGCAGACAACATGTACAGAAACATGATGATTGACCGAGAAAACCAATGTGTCATTATTAGGTAAGAATAGTCCAATACCCTGAATACCACACCGGGAGATATGAATTATCAGTACCTGTCAGGTTCAGATATTCATCTAACAAACTAAAATGTTCAGAATAAAAATTTGAGATGATAATTTGTACAAACTGTTGCGTAAGATGTTATGTCAGCATGTGATGATGAGAGGGAGAGGTGCATTAGAACAAACCCAACCGGTTCCGCCGCATCATTGCAGGCAACTGACTGCAAATGACGTCTTTGTTTTCCCATCATATTATTTGTTTAGGCTGATTGTAAAGAAACATGCACTAATTGCAATTGTACACATGTATCTTCAAGATATGTGCAGCCAAAGTTGTGTTTCCTGCTTTCAAGTTTGAAATAACAGGAAGGGCACCTGCGTGATTCTTTCCTCTGCATTGATGTGTCTCTGGATCTAAGGGGCTTTTTCAGTCCGTTTTATGCAGGAGTAGTTTGTTTATTCTGGATGGAGTTGTGCTGAGAAGTGTTGCGTCATGATGTGGCCTTTTATCTTATGGTCCACTCACCTGACCGCTGTGGTTCCTATAGTGCTTACCTCATGATGAATGATTCCTGCTTCAGCACTTTAGTCTGTTGTTTGCACAGTGAACTAGTTCAGTTTCCCACAAAAAGGCGCCGAGGTGGATTATACGATGGACTAAATCAGCAAACAAAAGCATGCAAGTGGTGTTATGACGAGGCCAACACAAAAGGCTGCTGCAAACTGCTGGCCAGGCAGTGTGGTCAGCACTGGCATGTGTTTCCTATTTTCACTATTTGGTTGGAAAATTATCAATATAAGGGAAATACAGCAGCAATAATAGGATGCTGGCTATCCTATGCCAGCATAATTTAGTGTGTATGAAGCATGTCGCCATGTCACATGCCTTAAATCTCCAGGGGAGCAAACCTGGTTGGTTCTTAGTTTTAAGAAACCAACAATGAGCTTATTTCCAGAGGCTGATCTGCTTTTCATTTAGTAACACTGCATTATTTTGAAGCCTGTCAACTACTAGTTAGCATGTCCTCAATCGCCATAACTTTGTTTTTACTTTATTCATAGGTAAATAAAGTGTGTTTTAAAAAAGAAACAGGAAATACAATTTTGGCAAGACATGGCCATACTCACAATAATATGTACTTCTGTTCATTCAGCATCAGGGTTTCCCGCAGCGCTTTGTTGATAAGGCAGCCGCCTTAACAACAAAGTGCCACCGCCTCAACCAGGGGTGCTCATTACGTCGATCGCGAGCTACCGGTCGATCTCGGAGGGTGTGTCAGTCGATCACCAGCCAGGCATTAAAAAAATAGTCCTAAAAATGAGCGATCATAAATCTTCACTATGACGTCACTTTCGTCACTTGATTGACATTCACGGCACCCGAGGGTCTTCTGAGATGACGCTGGCTGCTGCCAGCTCATTAAAATTACCGACTGGAAGGCGAGAAACACTTTATTTCAACAGACTCTGGCGCCGTACCTGTCGTCAAAACTCCAAAGACCGACTGCACAGTTGCGCTAACAAAACGAGTCTCAGAAAGCTGGCGTGCACAAGCTAGCAAGCTACAGAGTTTGCCGACAATGTATTTCTTGTAAAGTGTATACAAAGGAGTACAGAAGCTGGACAAATAAGATGCCAAAAAGATGATTGCATTATTATTAAATACCTTTAATTTATTAACAATATTAACTATATGTGTTAAACATGCTTGCATTATCATTAAACACCTTTAACTTATTAACAAAAACATATATTTCATAAATAAGTAAATATAAATTATATATATGAATGAGGTAGATCCCACGACTTGATCAATTGAAAAGTAGCTCGCCTGCAGAAAAAGTGTGAGCACCCCTGGCCTAAACTAGCGTCTTAACAAGCCATGTCAGTACGTCTCTCTGCTGTGCTGCTGGTGCACCCCAGCATTGTCCCACCCACAAAACCATCTGATTGGTTACAGGCAGAGCGGTAACAGCCAATCAGCAGTGCGTATTCGGAGCGCATGTAACAGCCAATCAGCAGTGCGTATTCAGAGCGCAGGGAGTCAGTGCTCATGGTGGGGTGAGCAGAAAGGTGTTTAGCAGGTAAGCATAAGGCAGCGGACTCCCCCCAAATTATAATAAACACTTCCCAGTCCTCTCCAACTCAACTACTAGTAGCATCACTATGAGCCCGTTGACGTTCTAAAAACATAAGCGACAGCTCAGCTCGCTCGCAGTCCTTGAGGTTAAGGCTAATTAGCGTTTAGCGTGACGTTAGCTCACTGTGCGGTGTGTGTGCGTGTGTGTGTGTGCGTACGTGTGCGGGTGTGTGTATTCGCGCGCCCCACATGAAAAGAGAAAGACAAGCATTATTGACCTGCAGTTAATAACTAAGTTATTTCACTTTACCTTTTTCTGTGTTGATTGAGCTTTGTTGAAGCAGCAAAAAATGACATGTTAAATGAAGAGTTTCATGAAGCTGTCTCTGATAGATTATATAATAATATAAATGCATCATAACGCCTACATGAACTCCATGGTGTTCGGGGATGAATAGTCTCTCCTATTGCTATTGTACTATTTTTTCAGCTATAGTTACATTAATCATTAGTAATGTAGCAGCCTAGTTTTGAATGGCAGGGTCCCTCCTATCATATGTTGATAAAAAAATATAACATTTACATTATAAAAATCTACTACAGGCTTCCCAAATGCTGTAATACATTAATCATGATGAGTTGAGCATATGTCAGCATGTGGCCCTACTTTTAACTCTTTTTTTCAAACGCTTATTGCAAACGCTTACTTACAGTAAGTCATTAATTTGACTTAGTAAGTCATTATTTTGACTTAGTAAATTACTAATTAAAAATATTGACTTACTAAGGTAAGTAGGACTGTAGGTAAGTAGGACTGTTTTGTGTTTTGTTTTTACTTTACGGAAAAAATATTTAGATATATATTGTATATCGGCATTCAGCAAATGGAGCGGAAAACACAACCAAAAAATTACCGTTCTCCTGGTAACCTATGACAGTTCCACGCTGGAAATCACTGAGCTCCTGAGAGCTGCCCATTCTTTCACAAATGTTTGTAGAAACAGTCTCCATGCCTAAGTGCTTGATTTTATACACCTGTGGCCGGGCCAAGTGATTAGGACATCTGATTCTGATCATTTGGATGGGTGGCCAAATACTTTTGGCATTATAGTGTATGTATGGCGGCCATGTTTTTCTACCAATCATGCACATACATGTGCTTGTCAGTCCCTTAAAGATGTGTGCTGAATTTGGTGACAATTGTGTTACACCCACTAAAGTTACATAGAGTGCTTTTAAGGTGCATCAAGCTGTATGAGAAATTTCAAATTAGTCCAACTTATGTGACTTGATAACAGCGCTACCATGTGGTGTTTGTCAGAAAAAGAATGGGTCAGGCAACACAGTAGGGATGAATAGTTTGGCATATTTTCACCCTATTGTGTGCAGTAATTCAGGAATAGTAATGTTAGTTTACACAAGTACCACCATAAGGACCAACATTAAAACAGTAGTGTAGTAGGCCTCTAAGTATTCATTATAAACAAGGCAGATGTTTTATTTAACAAATGTATTTAATATTTGTGGCCACTGTAACATTACTCACTGTTTTAACTCTAACACTGTGTTTCAATAAAAAAAAAATAAAACACTGTACTTTAAATCAAGTAACTATTTGGCATACCACTAGATGGAACCCGGGTCCCACAAGTGGTACACGTACCACAGTTTGAGGATCTCTGTCTTATGTTGTGAGTGAGAGTGTATGGCTATTACGTTGCCTTTAATTTTAATTATATTTCTAGTTTTCTTATGTCCAAACATGAACTACAGTATACATGTAAGTGTGTTTATTTAAATCTAAAATATTTATTTAAAGAATATAATATTTTGGATTAAGATGGTTAATATAATTAATTGTGTGTGGATTTGTGAACAAAACCAAGTTGGACTAAGCTATTTTGAACTTGCTAAAAAGATTTGTTTTCATCAGGGATGGCTACCAGTTTTCGTAAAAAAGTATGTGATTGGCCATTGCTGACTAATGCCTTTTAATGCCGATCACAAACACCAATCCTCTCTGGCTCACAAGCGGCAAACAGCTTATTACCTATGTGTCTCCCTACACAATGTAAAGCTGCTCCTCTAAACTAGCAATAATCACCTTCATTACGGCAAATAAATAGCATTTCTTAGTATCTTAAGTATCATCATCGAGTATTATTATTATCACTAGAGAACAGGGATAAACATCAAAAGAAAGCCTTTCACTAGGCATGCTAAAAGCTAAGCTAACATAGCTTGAAAAAACACCACAAAACAGGTGCTTAGTAAACTTTAAGAAGTGTAGATGGAACCACGTTGCAGCAGAAGGTAAGCAGCTACTAACAGGACTTTAATAAGTAGATCAATAAGAATCTAGAGAGAAGATAATATTGTAACAACTGTTAGTGAAGTGAAGTGAAGTGAATTATATTTATATAGCGCTTTTCTCAAGTGACTCAAAGCGCTTTACATACTGAAACCCAATATCTAAGTTACATTTTTAAACCAGTGTGGGTGGCACTGGGAGCAGGTGGGTAAAGTGTCTTGCCCAAGGACACAACGGCAGTGACTAGGATGGCGGAAGCGGGGATCAAACCTGCAACCCTCAAGTTGCTGGCACGGCCACTCTACCAGCCGAGCTATACCGCTGGTGTCCTTATTGTCACAGTCAGTCAGTACACAACACGTAAGAAGAGACCGGAGAGATCCTTAAATTGGTGGTGTCGATAGTGAGGGTAGTATTACTATATTGGCCGATCTCACTCATGATCGGAATTGGCAACACATTAGCCCTGATTGCAACCTCCCTAATCAAAACGCTAAAGGCACATTTTGATTAAACTTTCACAAGATGTTAGAAATGGAATACGCAAAATGTGCTAATTAAGATCAGTATGTTGATTCAGGACTTTGTTTTACTATTGGGATGTAGGGTATGGTGAGGGTCTGTGTTCTCCCTGTGCTTTTCTAGTTATCAATATAATTTATAGATCACACAGTTCTGTGAGGCGACACATTGCTGTTGTCTCCCTTTTGAGTTTATGTCAGTAATGATTAATGGAAGTTAATTGTTATCTTGGTTTGGTTGATAAATCTCTACAATTGACCCCCACCGCGCTGATAACTTATGTGCTTAAAAATAGAATGCAGATTAAAAAAACTCGTTCCGTGAGCACTTAAAAGTGAGTTGCGAGGAGGGCCTGACCAAGCTGACGAGGTTCTGGACTACAGGGGGAGGGTTAATAGAAGAGTGGCTCCCATGACTTCCTCTGGCCGCCGCTAACAGGCTGCAGCTGTGTTTCTCACACAGCATTTACCGAGCCAGCTCAACTTGAAGTCGCAGGAGAAAAAACAGCAGTCCTCCGATGCCAAACCACAAGCGTCTAAATAACTATGACCTGAAAGTCAAGGAGGGAAAGTAGCGTGTAGTGTATGGGAATAGAGATGAACACTAAGCGTGCACTCAACAGGATTTTCATGTCGTCGCCTGTCCCACTCCATCTTATTTATTAATTTTAAGGATGTAGTATGCATGTAGGTATCATGCTTAAACTACAACTTAACAGTCAAACCAACTTTTCTTACCTGTTTGCACCTGTTTTTGTGTATTTGGGATACCATAACTCCTGAAATAGTATTTCAAACCATAGAGGCGTAGGGGAGATATTAGTGAAACACTTTTTCCTTTACATAAATGAGCCATTTGGAATTTGAGATTTTAGTGTCCGAATTTGCCTCAGTTACTGGCACGTCAGCTGACACCTCCATATATGGTGGGGGTTTACCCGAAGAGCTTTGCGCAAGTCCACCCTTTTTTATTTAGACGTAGTCTAAAGTTGTTGTCAATAAGTTCCTTATTTTTCTCTATTCTCTTGTTGTGGGGCACCGTTGCCATTTGTAATGTGAAGTAGCGTGGAGTTCGAACTAATATCTGTGTCGGCTCCTAAGCTCTAAAAGCTACAACATGGTTGACGGAAAGGAGATGCAGTCGAAGGGGGATTGGCCTGGAAAAGGGCTTCCGGACATAAATAAGACGCCCACAAAACGGCACATTTTGAAAAGACAGAAATTTCTAAAGGAATATAAAAAAGTCAAATGAAAAAATAAATGTCACGACCGCCCTACAGTACTTAAATGGCCACCTGTTAAAGACATCTGTTGTAAAAGACGGCAAAAAACCCCATTCTTCACAACCAAATTGGGCTGGTTATTAGAAGCAATACATTTAACCACCTCTAAAGTGATTATTTTTGCCTGTTCGTTTTTTTTGGATATTTGTCTTTACTCAGAAAGTCAAGAGTTTGTTACTTTGCCGTCGCAGCCTTTTCGGCAGTGGCCATGGTAACCACTTCATACTCCGTTTCAAGTTTGATCTTGAGACTACGTATTAAATGTATGTTTTCGAATGTAGCTCTGCTGGTTAAAAATTGTCATTTATGTCAGTACTATGACTGGTATCGTGGCCAATTTACTAAATCGATTCATAAGGTTCCAAAATTATTAATCATGATTCGATTCGATCTAAACTTAATAATAATAATAATAATATAAATGAAAATGTATCAACTCTGATACAAAGTTGTTCTCTTCAGTATAAACAGGCTTTAAGTGCAAACTTGTAAATTGGATAGTTTAAACTTGAAATGTAAGCAAGACTCTTGGGTCTCAAAATTGCCATTTTTTTTTAAAAGGAAAGAAGTTGAAAGTTCCTTGTACTGCAATATTCCATCACTGCAAATTGCTTTAAGGTATTGATTCTTCCAAGTGCAAAATAATAATCTAAAGATGTAAGAATTTTTTGTCAGAACCTCATTTTCTTAGCGCAGTCAAGACAGTATGTAATGCACAACCATTTTACTGTGAAGGCAGAAATTGTGCGCTTGTTATTTTTTTAGCACTAGACGACAGTGTTGTGTCCAAGGAGATTTAGACATAAACAAAAGTACCTCCCAAGTTTACTGCTGCTGTCCTTTCCTCCTGTATAGTGACCTTGCACCATGTCAGCTGTCATCCTTTTTTATTTTTTTAAATTTGCTTTTACAGTATAATACAGAACAACGAAAAGAAGACCAAAAAAAAACTAACATTGGGAAGTCCTTGAACACTGTAAAAAAATGACAGTTAAAAACTAAGGCAAGCAATTGTTAAATAGCAACAGTAAAACACCGTAAGATCACAAAAAGTTCATCAAAAATGCAGTGGATTCCTGCAAACCAAGAAACAGTAGATAACCTAAATTACTATGGTTATAACACATAGAAAACACATTACTTTACTGTGAGAATAATGAAAAAGTGTGCAATGCATTTGCAAATACTGTAATGTCACAAGCAAGCAAATACTAAAAAATGTACGGTACAGTATTAATTTGTCTAAATTAAAGATTTTGCATATTTTACATTTAAATTTACAGCATACCTTAATTGTTTTAGGGGTTTGTGTTAAAGCATTAGCCTAGTTAACTTTTGGCTAACAACATGTTTTCTTGTTTATCTTTGTGGCAAGTTGTTTCAGACATTGAGGGGTTATGTATGTGTGCTCCATTGAAAATTGCATCAGAATGAACCACGCTGTGTGTTTAAGTGTGTTGGAACTGGTTGCAAGCAGCTACATTATTTAACATCATTTAAGGCTCACTTGAAGGAACATGTTGCGAAAGGCTACGTTGTGAGTTGTCGAATGAAAGTTTGTACAAATACTTTCAGGTTAAAATCCACAAATACTTTCAGGTTCAAATCCTCATGTACTGCTCACATGTCTTGGAAACACAGGCATTTTGCAGTTATTAATTAGTATTGGTGAAAGTAAAGGCACAGTGGTTAACGCTCGTGCCTCAAAGTGAGGTGGTCTTGAGTTTGATTCCCAGGCGGGGGGGTCTTTAGGTGTGGAGTGTTCTTTCTGTGCCTGGCTGCGTTCTCTCAAGGTACTCTGGCTTCATCCCACCTCCAAAGACATGCACTTGAGGATAGGTTGATTAGTAACATTAAAATTGGCCCTCAATTCTTTTATGGTGAATTCCTGGCAACCACAGTTTTGGGTATTTTACCATAAATTGTGCAGATTTTGTTTTACAGTGCAGTTGTTGAATAACATATGCCAGCATTTTAAGGTAGCTGTCACCTTACAAGACTCTCCGTTACAAATGTAATAAATAAGAATAACAGTTTCAGTCAGATGTTGACGTTACATTACATTACTTAATGTGGTTTAATCACCTGAACAAGCCACTTGAAGCACTATGTACTATGTAAATGTTTCAAAAGATAACACTATTACATACTTAGTACATAGTACATCAAACAACATGAATAGGAAATTAGTAAACAAATGCAATATGTTTCTGTCTATTTTTTTAGTGGTGAGAGTGGAGCCGGTAAGACTGTGGCGGCCAAATACATTATGGGCTACATCTCCAGAGTGTCAGGAGGCGGACCTCGGGTGCAGGCAAGACCTATTTTTTAATTATTGGGAACATACACTGTGTATATGTCTTTTTTATTATTAGGTTTTTCACGTCTTAAAAGCTCTTGTCTTTATCTAATTCAGGGTTATCCAAAGTGATGGCCCAAAGCTTTTTTTTAATGACCTGTGGCATATGCAAAGGATTGGGCCCACACGGAAAGTAAATAGTTGTAATAGATATCACACTGATAATAATGATTTGTCATGTTCACCAAAAAGCTGACATGTAGTCTGTTTTTTATTTAAATGTTTTTAACTGCTTGGTACATTTTACCTATGTTGAATTTGTTATAGTGTGTTTATTTAACAAAAGATAAAGCCTCTTCTTAATATAGCCCACCCCTTCTAGCCATCTGTTAACCTCCAAAATAAGCAATTGTCCTGTCCACGTCTCTTGATTGGATACATATCTAAATGTGATGAGGAAATGCCTGTGCTGCAATGGCAGTGGGATAACATTTGAATTTGGAGTTGATAATGAGCTTAACTCAACTTTTTTTGGTATTGCCAAACTGTTGTTTACATTCTATACAAAAGGATGCCAAAAAATGGCAAAAAGAAAAAAAACGTACTTTTTCGTGGAAATATCACGATTGTTTATCTACAGTGTAAAAAGTTCAAGGTTTTATTATTTTTTTGCTTCAAGTCTGTCATTTCAATCACCAGGTAGGATGTCCTCCAGATTTTCTGTCTGTGTGTGTGTTGTACAGCAACGTGTGAGGGGGAAGTTCCAGAGTCACATTTGCGAATGTGGTGTTTTCACTTGATGCACTCAGCTGTGTGTGTAAGATGTCCTCACAATGTCCCTGTGTGTCTTTGCAGCACGTCAAAGACATCATCCTGCAATCCAACCCACTGTTGGAGGCTTTTGGCAACGCCAAGACTGTGAGGAACAACAACTCAAGTAGATTTGTAAGAAGACTTGACAATAATTCGCACTAACTTATTGAGAAGCATTTGTTATATTATACTGTCAACTCTTAGCCTGTGTTTATTTACATTACAGTATTACCTCAACTTACAAGCTTGATTGGTTCTGTGACACAGCTCTTAACTCAAAACACTTCTATCTCAAATCAAAGAGCCTAATCAACTAACTCTAATCAACGAGTTTCCCATTGATTGAAATGAAGTGGTGCTTGTTCCACCCAAAACAACACCATTTTAACTTGCAACATGCACTTTAAAAAGGAAAACAAACTTTAAAAATTTTTAAAATAGTCTAGTATTATTATAAAATGTTAAAATAGAATGCACCACTAACAACTACAGTAGTTTTTGAAGTAATGTAATAATAATCAGAGGTGGGTAGAGTAGCCAGAAATTGTACTCAAGTAAGAGTACTGTTACTTTAGAGATTTATTACTCAAGTAAAAGTAAGGAGTAGTCACCCAAATATTTACTTGAGTAAAAGTAAAAAGTATGTTGTGAAAAAACTACTCAAGTACTGAGTAACTGATGAGTAACATACACACTCGTATCATATATATATATATATATATATATATATATATATACATATATACATACATACATATATACATACATACATATACATTGATATATACAGTATATAATTTATATGTATTTATTTTGCTGTTTTTGTTTACATGTTAAAGGTGTTTTAATGAATATACATGCATGTTTAACATATAGATTCCTTTCTTTCATGAAGACAACAATATAAGTTGGTGTATTACCTGATTCTGATGACTTGCGTTGATTGTAATCAGACAGTTGTGATGATAACGTCCACGTTTTCAAATGGAGGAGAAGAAAAGTTCTTCCTTTCTGTCTAATACCACATGAAAGTGGTGGGTTTTTGGCATCTTATTTGTCCAGCTTCCATAGTTGTTTTTATACACTTTACAAGAAATATATTGGCGTCAAACTCCGTAGCTTGCTAGCTTGTTTGCGCTGGCTTTCGGAGACTCTTGTTTTGAAAGCGCAGGCGCGATGGAGCGGCACTTTTATTGTGAAGACAGGAACGTCCTCGTGCGGTTGAAATAAAAAAGTATCTTTTTTCCTTCACACTTTTGATTGATTGATTGATTGGAACTTTTATTATTAGATTGCACAGTACAGTACACATTCCGTACAATTGACCACTAAATGGTAACACCCGAATAAGTTTTTCAACTTGTTTAAGTCAGGTCATGTGACCACCTGGCTCTGTTTGATTGGTCCAACGTCACCAGTGACTGCATCTGATTGGTGGAACGAAGTGAAACGTCACCAGTAAGGCAGGCACTTTGACGGTCTGTCTGACAGACCAAAACAAACAAAGCGTGCATTAACAGATCGATAAAAATTAGTAGCGAGTAGCGAGCTGAATGTAGATAAAAGTAGCGGAGTAAAAGTAGCGTTCCTTCTCTATAAATATACTTAAGTAAAAGTAAAAGTATGTTGCATTAAAACTACTCTTAGAAGTACAATGTATCCCAAAAGTTACTCAAGTAGATGTAACGGAGTAAATGTAGCGGGTTACTACCCACCTCTGATAATAATGTATAGTACTTTACCTTGAAGAGTGGACACGCCATCAGCAGCTTTTCCATATTTTAATAAAGTTAAAGTTAAAGTACGGTGGCCGCACTCGGGAATCATTTTGGTGATTTAACCCCCAATTCCAACCCTTGATGCTGAGTGCCAAGCAGGGAGGTAATGGTAAATGTCTTCCGTTTTACAAACCCTGTTTCCATATGAGTTGGGAAATCATGTTAGATGTAAATATAAACGGAATACAATGATTTGCAAATCCTTTTCAACCCATATTCAATTGAATGCATTACAAAGACAACATATTTGATGTTCAAACTCATAAAGTTTTTTTTTTTTTTTTGCAAATAATAATTAACTTAGAACATAAATGTATCTTTCAGCATTAATGGTGCCTTCATAGATGTGTAAGTTACCCATGCCTTAGGCACTAATGCACCTCCATACCATCACAGATGCTGGCTTTTGAACTTTGCGTCGATAACAGTCTGGATGGTTCGCTTCCCCTTTGGTCCGGATGACACGATGTCGAATATTTCCAAAAACAATTTAAAATGTGGACTCGTCAGACCACAGAACACTTTTCCACTTTGCATGAGTCCATCTTAGATGATCTCGGGCCCAGAGAAGCCGGCTGCGTTTCTTGATGTTGTTGATAAATGGCTTTCGCTTTGCATAGTAAAGCTTTAACTTGCACTTACAGATGTAGCGACAAACTGTATTTAGTGACAGTGGTTTTCTGAAGTGTTCCTGAGCCCATGTGGTGATATCCTTTAGAGATTGATGTCGGTTTTTGATACAGTGCCGTCTGAGGGATCGAAGGTCACGGTCATTTAATGTTGGTTTCCGGCCATGCCGCTTACGTGGAGCGATTTCTCCAGATTCTCTGAACCTTTTGATGATATTATGGACCGTAGATGTTGAAATCCCTAAATTTTTTGCAATTTCACTTATAGAAACGTTGTTCTTAAACTGTTTGACTATTTGCTCACGCAGTTGTGGACAAAGGGGTGTACCTCGCCCCATACTTTCTTGTGAAAGACTGAGCATTTTTTGGGAAGGTGTTTTTATACCCAATCATGGCACCCACCTGTTCCCAATTAGCCTGCACACCTGTGGGATGTTCCAAATAAGTGTTTGATGAGCATTCCTCAACTTTATCAGTATTTATTGCCACCTTTCCCAACTTCTTTGTCACGTGTTGCTGGCATCAATTTCTAAAGTTAAAGGGGAACATTATCACCAGACCTATGTAAGCGTCAATATATACCTTGATGTTGCAGAAAAAAGACCATATATTTTTTTAACCGATTTCCGAACTCTAAATGGGTGAATTTTGGCGAATTAAACGCCTTTCTATTATTCGCTCTCGGAGCGATGACGTCACGTTGTGAAGTCACATCGGGAAGCAATCCGCCATTTTCTCAAACACCGAGTCAAATCAGCTCTGTTATTTTCCGTTTTTTCGACTGTTTCCGTACCTTGGAGACATCACGCCTCGTCGGTGTGTTGTCGGAGGGTGTAACAACACGAACAGGGACGGATTCAAGTTGCACCAGTGGCCCAAAGATGCGAAAGTGGCAAGAAATTGGACGTTTGTTCCGCACACTTTACCAACGAAAGCTATGCTACGACAGAGATGGCAAGAATGTGTGGATATCCTGCGACACTCAAAGCAGATGCATTTCTAACAATAAAGTCAAAAGAAATCTGCCGCCAGACCCCCATTGAATCTGCCGGAGTGTGTGAGCAATTCAGGGACAAAGGACCTCGGTAGCACGGCAAGCAATGGCGGCAGTTTGTTCCCGCAGACGAGCGAGCTAAAGCCCCTGGATGTCTTGGCTCACACCGTCCCTTATGCCACCGAGGATGATCAAGAGAAGAATATCGACCCTAGCTTCCCTGGCCTGCTGACATCAACTCCAAAACTAGACAGATCAGCTTTCAGGAAAAGATAGCTGATGAGGGTATGTCTACAGAATATATTAATTGATAAAAATTGGGCTGTCTGCACTCTCAAAGTGCATGTTGTTGCCAAATGTATTTCATATGCTGTAAACCTAGTTCATAGTTGTTAGTTTCCTTTAATGCCAAACAAACACATACCAATCGTTAGTTAAAAGGCGATCGCCGAATTCGTCCTCGCTTTCTCCCGTGTCGCTGGCTGTCGTGTCGTTTTCGTCGGTTTCGCTTGCATACGGTTCAAACCGATATGGCTCAATAGCTTCAGTTTCTTCTTCAATTTCGTTTTCGCTACCTGCCTCCACACTACAACCATCCGTTTCAATACATGCGTAATCTGTTGAATCGCTTAAGCCGCTGAAATCCGAGTCTGAATCCGAGCTAATGTCGCTATAGCTTGCTGTTCTATGCGCCATGTTTGTTTGTGTTGGCATCACTATGTGACGTCACAGGAAAATGGACGGGTGTATATAACGATGGTTAAAATCAGGCACTTTGAAGCTTTTTTTAGGGATATTGCGTGATGGGTAAAATTTTGAAAAAAACTTCGAAAAATAAAAAAAAGCCACTGGAAACTGATTTTTAATGGTTTTAACCCTTCTGAAATTGTGATAATGTTCCCCTTTAATGATTATTTGCAAAAAAAAATGTTTATCAGTTTGAACATCAAATATGTTGTCTTTGTAGCATATTCAACTGAATATGGGTTGAAAATGATTTGCAAATCATTGTGTTCCGTTTATATTTACATCTAACACAATTTCCCAACTCATATGGAAACGGGGTTTGTAAAATTATTTTACCATCTTTGACTGGCATTAGACTCATTCTGCTATGGCTAGACTAGCAGTGGTTAAATTGATTTGCCAAGCTGGCTCCACGCTCGATCAATCATGTTTTTGATGATTTCTTTCTTTAATTCAATGAATATAATCCACTTCGTCTTCTCGGCACTGGACTTCATATTCACTTTCTTTGTTCCCATGGTTAGAAACACTAAGTTATGTCCATCTGTAGCTATAAGCCAAGGCTAGCGAATAAGAAGAGAAGTTTTGAGCGGATCTTACAGGGTTTACTGTGACATTTGCTACATCAGCTAATGGCAGGGATGTTTGTTACACAATTTTTTCTTGCAAAGCATAAAAGCACAAAGCATGAAAATTAGTAGAGAGACAGCTCTTATCTCAAAACACTTTTAAGTTGGGGCACTCTGAAGTTGTATTACCACAGTATACCATAAAGGCTATTCACAAATGTAATATACTCTACCATTACATACTTTTATTGTATATTACAAAGAAAATGTTAAACTGGAACACAAGAAGTGAACAAGTTGTTGGTAATTGCTGTGACAGAAAAAAAGTAGGATTAAATACGATCTGCTTCTTCACACTCCTTTTCAGACATGTTGAATTGTGTAACTAAACACGAGACACACTTCCATGTAACTTTATATGCATGTTTGAAAAAACTAAACCATCACTTCAAAATATTTAAAAGTTTTCGAAATACTCAGAACTTTTTGTCAGAGTAAACCAGTGTGGTTTAGTTAATAGTTAAATTACAACATAGTAGTTGGGGAGCTGAGGTCCACTTTTGGATAAGTTGTATTTATTTTGGCTCCAACAACCAACTTTTGAGGTAGCGTCTTTGGCTAAATCCTGTCTCTGTTCTCTGTCGGTCTTGCACTCACTATTTGAAAGCGACTGGAAAATATATTACATTACTTGCCCGTCTGGTAAGAAAGGCAGTAAAATGTTCATATGAAGCACACGCTCCGCACTTGACAGACACCCAGCAGCACGTCAGAGGCCACAGCTTCTGTATGTAAGCTCCATACAGCCCAATCTAATGCTGAAAACGTCTCTCTGTCATCCATCAGGGAAAATACTTCGAAATCCAGTTCAGCAGTGGCGGCGAACCAGACGGCGGGAAAATCTCCAACTTCCTTCTGGAGAAGTCACGTGTCGTCATGCGGAATCCTGGCGAGAGGAGTTTCCATATATTCTATCAGGTGGGGACTATTTTGGACCTGGAGTGCACCATGAGGAAACAGTTGGCTCACCAACAGTGTCTGGGAGGGAAAATCAGGCGGTTGTATTAGGACACATCTCTTAAGGATCGATTTATTTATAAAGCACTTTAACAACAACCACAGTTAAAAAACTGAAGTACATCAGAGATCAGGAAATTATACTACAACTTGTTTCCTAATTCTTCAAGACATCAATCCATTTTTATAGGGTCACAGAGCTTATCTCAGCTGATCTAGGGTCATAGGCGACATACACTATGGACTGGTCGCCAGCCAATCACAGGACACATATAGTTCATACAAATAAGTTAAACTGTTCGCAATTATGGACAATTTACTGTAGTCTCCAGTTAACCTAACATGCATGTTGAAAAAATGTGAGAGGAAGCTGGAGTACCTGAAGAAAATTCTCACATACACACACACGCACACACACGTACACACACACAAGCACGCAGCCACGCACGACCATGCAAGCATGCAGCCGCGCACGCACACACACACGTAAACACACAGGGGCAAGACGCAAACTCCACACAGAAATGGCCAAACTTATATCCAAACTCTCGATCTCCTGACTGGGAGGCAAACATGCCAATCACTAGGACACTGTTCGGGCCTAAAAGTGACACTATAGACATGACATAATGGACATTATAGGTAATTTTATGTTTCCAGAGCACCATTTCAAGTTCTCAGTCCATAAAGAAAGGTCTATTAAGGCATACTTGTGTCCTCGTTTTGGACCTTGTTTATTTATGTTCCTGTGTTTTGTATTATTTCCCTTCCAGTGCTTTTATTGATGTTTCGACTTCCTGTTTGTCTGTAGTCTGAACGCTGGCTCCGTCACCTGTCCCTGATTGGCACTCAATAGTGATGGGTAAATGAAGCCTCACTGAGTGTGTGGCACACTCACTAGCTGTATTAACACTGCACTGGTCATCCGCCATCTGTTGGAATATGAGTCATTACTTTTGACCTGCAAATAAAAAGAATAGTGTGCAAATATTGTTTTGGGGTTATTTTAACAAATAGATGTGCAGAAAAGAATATGAAATGCGCAACTCTGGTCAACGAGCCAAAGAGTAAACAGCAAAATTATAACATTTACCTTATTTGGTGCTATAAGAGCAAAATGATCCAACATTTCGGAATTTTACCATTTTCTTGGTTCCATTTAGATCAATGAAGGAGAAGAAAACCGATGTCAAATGCAACGCATCCTCCGACTTTAGACAGTACAAGCTGTCCCTCATGACAAACAACATTTTCCACTTTACCATAAAATGATACAACAGCTGTATAGGTTACATGTTTTTTTCTTTCAGTGACATACACATCGAGAGACACGGCATCAGTCCTTGATAAAGTATCGATGCTTCAGTATCGTTTAACCCATCACTAACAACTAGGACACACTTGCGCTGGTTACCAATCAGGAGCCTCTTAAGCAGCTTTCTTTATAGGACAGGGCTGGATCGTTGTACTTTGTTCTTTGATGTGCTGCATGGCTTTCCCTATGCTTCCTAGCCGTGTTAGCTTTTTGTGCACTTCCCTGCTGCACTCTTTCAATTCGAACTTGCTGGTGCTCCCTCGGTTGTTCTTAACAAAAGGCCTGCACTTTGCCTGCCATTCTGTGGGTTGCAGACCAACAACGCCTACACAGAATGTTACCTTAGTGCTCTAATGTTTTTGTCCAAATGTGTCCATTGTTCATTCAAAATAATTTTCCGAATTATTTGATCATTTTCAAAATATGCCATGTGATGACCTAAATATGACACAAACCCAAAGTTTAGAGTACTGTTGTTTTTCAAAACCTGTCTTTGGAAAAAATAAAATGACAATGAATCTCTATAATCATGAATTAAAAATGGTAAAGTACGATAAAAAGGTGATTATCTGCTTAACAGTTGTTTTTTAAAGTTCACCATTGTCCTCAAAGTTAGCATCTTAAGCTCACTTGGGTATCTTTTGAGTGACAGGAAGAATAGCTCTGACTCACTTGGAGAGATGTTATTTAGAGTGCATTTGTTGAAGAAACAAATACTGTTTGGGTATTTTCAATGTAAAGAAGAGCACATAGAATGCAGAGCAGATGTGAACTTGTATAATAATGATGTTGTTGTGTGTGCAGTTAATTGAGGGCGCCGGTGGCGAGCAGAAAAATAGCCTGGGAATCACAACTTTGGATTATTACACTTACCTCAACCAGTCTGGGTCCTACAAAGTGGAAGACATTGACGACAAAAATGACTTCCAGGAGACCATGGTACATGATTTTCCCTGCTATCACTTTTACCCATGCTTTAGTTTTAATGCTTTTTAATGCAAGTGTATTTGTGACAGCAGTGAGTGCATCTACCAATAAAAGATGACCGTTTTCTCTGTGTCTCCTCAGCATGCCATGAAAGTGATTGGCATTTCAGACGTGGACCGTGCCATGGTGCTTCAGATTGTGGCTGGAGTCCTACACGTTGGCAACATCAGCTTCAAGGAAGCTGGCAACTACGCTGCTGTGGAGAGTGAAGAGTGTAAGTGGCTCCACCTTACACTCACCCTATACTGCTCACGCTGCAGTATAGGGTGGCTCTCTGCTTTTGTGTTTGATTTTTCTGCCTCTGCGCTACGGTTCAGCAAACTGCCACTTTGACTAAAAAAAACAAACTCCCATGGTACAAATTAGGGTCCAATCCCCACTTAACACAAAAAAATATTTTGCACATGCTCCACTGACCTGGCCTATAGACTATATTCCCCAGCCCACAGTCCAAAAAGAGAACTATGGCAGTGGACTAACACATTCCCAGACGCAGTCAATGTGCCGACCTTAGGGCCATTTCCTTTTAGGAAGTGAGTCACGCTAATAAGGCAGGGAGGGGCTCTCGGGACAGCATCAAGTTGGTGTCTGCTATGTGCTCACACTTTTTTTTTTAGCAGATTGTATTCAGCACTTATTTTTCACAACTTATATTCTTTCAGTTGTGTAATGACCAAAAATGCCACTGTTTGCTAACTTTGCAAACACTGACATCAGAAGATTTGTACCTGGTTTATGTAGAAGAACGGTTACTGCTTTGCAAAAATTACAATGTACTTCTGTTTGCACTCGTGGCTTTCTTGCAATTTTGGATCACCAATTTTTGTATCGTTTGGCAGCGCATCGGGTTAACACGTCTGCCTCACAGCCAATAGAGTTGTGGGTTTCAATCTTAGCCTGTGGTGTTTGCATGTTCTCACCATGCTTGTGTGCGTTTCCTCCCAGAGTCCAAAAACATATATACTGTATGTGACATGTACCTGATTTCTTTAATCTTAATTATCCGTCTCAGTGCAAAATCCATCTGTGCAATTTTTTATTTTTCAAATTCAACCCATTTTCGCATGTGGATATGAATCAGATATGTATCCAATGTGACTGCATTCTGAACCATTGGGTCGCATTCATCTGGACAATATGTCATCAAAAAGCGATTAGCGTCATAATTCTTCGCCAAAATTTACGATTACAAAAAGTAATAGTCGGCAAATTAGTAGAAAACAGGTGAAAAAAAGATGCCTACCTCCGACTGCTCGCCCACATGCTCCACTGAACACACAACTAAGCAAACGGCCCACAAACGAGAGTGAGAGACAAAATTGTTGGCTTCTTCCTTCGTCTTCTCCTACGGTGCAGGTGTCAAACACATCTGGCCCCCCGCATCATTTTTATGTGGCCCGCCAAAGCCTGCGAATAATACGACACTTCATCTTTCTTGCTATATGTTTTTAAATTGGGACACAAAGGAAAACAGACTACATGTAGCTGCAGTTTTTCTTACCCGAAAATGTTTTTATTATTTGATACAGCAACCTGTTACATTTTTTTGGGGTCATCGTAACCCTTTTTGAAACTTGTCACCTTGACTTCTGATTTTAAAGCAATTTTTTTTATCAGTTTGTTTGTAAACAATGATAATAATCAAATGAAGGGTAAATTGTAAAATATCATGAGTTGATTGTACTGATGGTTATATTATAAATGTTTCACAGTTACAAGCTGTAACTGTGATGTGGCCCACGATGATTTGACATCCATGTCCGATGCCAAATAATTTGGTTAAAGGGGAGTTAATATGCAAAACCAACTTTTCTTACCTGTTGATACCTGTTTTTGTGTATTTGGAATTTCCATAAGTCCCAAAAATGTGAAATCAAACCATGGAGGCATGGTGGGGATATTTCGAAAACAATCTTGCCTTCTTCTAAACTCCCAGACAAGTCGTTAGAAATGTGAGACTTTAGTGACGTATTTTGCCTTTGTTACATATGGGGATATATCCATATATGGTAGAGGATTATCCGAAGAGCTTTGCACGAGTCCGCCATCTTTATTCAGTTGTTGTCCAAAGTTGTAGTCAATGAGTTCCTCATTGTTCTCTATCCTCTTGTTGTGGGGTAGAGTGTATGTAGAATATATTTATATTATTTATATATTATATACAGAGGTGGGTAGAGTAGCCAGAAATTGTACTCAAGTAAGAGTACTGTTACTTTAGAGATTTATTACTCAAGTAAAAGTAAGGAGTAGTCACCCAAATATTTACTTGAGTAAAAGTAAAAAGTATGTTGTAAAAAAACTACTCAAGTACTGAGTAACTGATGAGTAACATACACACACATATCATATATATATATATATATATATATATATATATATATATATATACACACACACACACACATACATACATACATACATATATATATATATATATATATATATATATATATATATATATATATATATATATATATATATATTTATATATATACATACATTGATATATACAATATATAATTTATATATATATTTTTTGCCGTTTTTGTTTGCATGTTAATAGTGTTTTAATGAATATACATGCATGTTTAACACATATAGATTCCTTTCTTTCATGAAGACAAGAATATAAGTTGGTGTATTACCTGATTCTGATGACTTGCATTGATTGGAATCAGACAGTAGTGATGACAAACGTCCACGTTTTCAAATGGAGGAGAAAAAAAGTTCCTCCTTTCTGTCCAATACCACATGAAAGTGGTTGGTTTTTGGCATCTTATATGTCCAGCTTCCATATTCGTTTTTATACACTTTACAAGAAATACATTGGCGGCAAACTCCGTAGCTTGCTAGCTTGTTTGCGCAGGCTTTCGGAGACTCTTATTTTGAAAGCGCAGGCGCCATGGAGCGGCACTTTTATTGTGAAGACAGGAACTGTGCAGTCAGTCTTTAGGCTTTTGACGGGGTTTACGGTTGAAATAAAAAAAATTCTTTTTTCCTTCACACTTTTGATTGATTGATTGGAACTTGTATTAGTGGATTGCACAGTACAGTACATATTCCGTACAATTGACCACTAAATGGTAACACCCCAATAAGTTTTTCAACTTGTTTAAGTCAGGTCATGTGACCCCTGGCTCTGTTTGATTGGTCCAACGTCACCAGTGACTGCATCTGATTGGTGGAACAGAGTGAACGTCACCAGTGACTGTATTTGTTGAAACGCAGGCACTGTGAAGGTCTGTCTGACAGACCAAAACAAACAAAGCGTGCATTAACAGATCGATAAAAATTAGTAGCGAGTAGCGAGCTGAATGTAGATAAAAGTAGCGGAGTAAAAGTAGCGTTTCTTCTCTATAAATATACTCAAGTAATAGTAAAAGTATGTTGCATTAAAACTACTCTTAGAAGTACAATTTATCCCAAAAGTTACTCAAGTACATGTAACGGAGTAAATGTAGCGCGTTACTACCCACCTCTGATTATATATATATAATATATTATATATACAGTATATACATTATATTATTTATTATTATTACTGTCTATTGTGAGCGAACTGTGGTGCTGAATTTCCCCCAGGGATCAATAAAGTACTTTCTATTCTATTCTATGTACATGAATACTAAAATCCATGCCAATTCTAATAATTAGAAGTGCATAGTTCTAACTTATACATGTCAGTAGACTCGATATGGAAGCGCTAAAAACTACAACATGGCTGACAAAGCGGAGACTTATTTGAAGACGGCCTGGTCTGCAGGTAGACTTTGGCATGTAGGGCCACCCACAAAACGGCACATTCTGAAGAAACAGTCAGAAAGCATCTTGAAAATGGTCAGTAAAACCAAATCTTTGAAAAGTTTGACCAAAACACCACCATTATATGTTACAGTATGTAGACTACAAGGAAGCTTTTAAAATGTAAAATCATAATATTACCCCTATAAGGAAATGTTGACTCCGGTTGAACCAATTCTTTGAAACTGCCTCAAATGCGCCAGGACTGAGACCTACTTGATTTTTTTTGAAAATGTGAACAAGATCAGATTTAATTTTTTTTTAATCTGAATTATTGGTATTATTGGTATGAATGTGAGTGTGTATAAACACTGTATACGTGTACTGTAATTGACTTTTGACTATTCCAAAGCCCCTGACCTTGTGACTCATTCATGACCATTAATAGGTCAAGGTAGACATTAAATTAATTTTACATTACTCTTATAGTTCTAGCCTTCCCTGCCTTTTTACTGGGAATTGACCAGAACCGTCTGAAGGAGAAAGTGACCAGCCGAAAGATGGACAGCAAATGGGGGAGTACCCATGAGTCGATTGACGTGACTTTAAACGTGGAGCAGGCGTGTTACACAAGAGACGCCCTCACTAAAGCACTGCACTCACGTGTTTTTGACTACCTGGTGGAGGTATGTACAGTATATAAATGTTTTAAACATGACTAGATTTTTATTAAGAATGGAACAAAGTTTCAACTGAATTGAATTGTGTTCGCAGTCTATCAACAAAGCCATAGTGAAGCAAGAACAGGAGTTGAATATTGGCGTCTTGGACATTTACGGTTTTGAGATATTCCAAGTAAGTGTTTGACAACCTGGCTTTGAGTGTACATTAAATGAATAGTTCTTACCATTATTCCTTTAAAGAGATTAAACATACAGGATAAGACTTAAATTCTCAACAATGCAGATTGGGCTGATGGAGCAGCTGCGACATGCACGTCTAATCTGATTATGTTTGTTTAGTTTGCATCATGGGATTGTTGTTGCACTGCTTTGTATTCCTTATAAGAAGTCAGCATTAGAGTCTGTGTATTAGAATCCAATCAAAGCCAACAGTTCTTTTGCAAAAGGTCATCAGACAGGAAGATGCAGGCGAGCATCACACAGAAGGCTCTCGTTCCTAAGGTCTATTGTTTGTATGTGATGTGAATTACACAATGCAGCCTTCCTCTTAATAAGCTTTTGGCTCCAAACAAAGCCTGTTAAGTTTAGAGGATATCCGTCCTCAGCGAAAGACGTGTTTGCCTTTTATTAACCATATTGTCTCCCTCTTCAGAAAAACGGCTTTGAGCAGTTCTGCATCAACTTTGTGAATGAAAAACTGCAGCAAATATTCATTGAGCTTACACTAAAAGCAGAGCAGGTGACATTCTTCTTCAACATTGATACTTTTCTTTTATTTTCAACCTCATAAAATGGTTCATGTACTTATTCTCTATACTTTGTGTTTGTAGGAGGAATATGTTCAGGAGGGCATCAAGTGGAGTCCCATTGAGTACTTCAATAACAAGATTGTCTGCGATCTAATTGAGAGCAAAGTAAAGTATAGGCAACATACATCCAACATTGTTTAATTGTCATTAAATTAAAATATTGCTCATTATTTGCGACCATTTGAATTATGATTGACACTGCCCGAGGGATAATCATTTAAAAAAATGTTTGTTACCGTTAAAGCTTTCAGTTGTGTATCTTGCGCTCATCATAGTGAAAGCAGAGGCCTATAAGGTCACTGAAATGTTACAAACCCTTCCCAATATGATGCAGCGCAGCACTACACCTCCGCAAACTAGGACTACAATATTATATAAATACACATTGTTAAAGTAATACTTCTGAAAGTGTCATTTTAAAACTGTCACCAAAAGAACTATTATTTTCTTTTTGTAAAAGCAAACTCTTTTTTTCAGTCTTACAGCATTAATCCAATGCATTATTTAATTGATAAATATAAATGTGTTTTCTTCCTATTTTTTGCTGTAATGTTCTGTATGTTTTGTAAAATTTGGCTTTTGTTTTTCTGGCAAAATGTCATTAATACAATTGCAAATAAAATAGATAATTAAAATATGACTTCAGTAAATTGTGAAGACACTTAAGTCCATTATTTTGTTAAATTGTATTAGCATAATCTAAATAGACATAATTATAAATTATGAATTAAATTATTATTATTATTTTCCAAATAAGTTAATTCATGATTATTATATATATTTAATGGGCTTCATGCCATTTAATGACATTATGTAATCAAATGTCAAGGTTTAATTATATTGAAATGTATCGCTTTAATATTTTATTAATATATATATATATTAACGAATTAGTTCATATTTTTATCTGTTTGGTTTTATGTTAAATGTAGCACAAAAAAAACATCCATAGAGTCTCACTAACTGAGACGTTAAATCCAATGAACAAGTGCTTTAAAGCAAACATCAGTCCCGTTTGAGAGGTGGCAAAGATATCTATATCAGCGCCTTATTCTTCAGCTGTTGCCTTTAACAAGGCATTAGTGTTGGACAGACTTTACCGTTAAGACTGTGGACTCAAACAGGGCAGTGTGTGTCCAGTAAGATCCACATTGCTTCACTTGTACAGCCCTTCTTTATGGACAGATAATCCTCACAAACAGCTAGACTATTGAGGCCATTAATAATCAACCTCGAATGGTGTTCTTCCCCCACTCCAACCACCATTACTTTGCTTTTCCAAGAATCCTCCTGGCATCATGTGCATCCTGGACGACGTGTGCGCCACCATGCATGCAGTGGGCGAGGGGGCTGACCAGACCCTGCTTCAGAAGCTGCGGGGTCAGATCAAAACTCATGAGCACTTCAACAGCTGGAACCAAGGCTTCATCATCCACCACTACGCTGGCAAGGTTGGTCTGTATATTTGCTTTAAGCACTACGCCAGCTGGACCATTCATTAGGTACACCTGCACAATCTATTGGCCTGTATCAATGTATTACATTAAACAAATAGAGCACTCAGTAGGATAGAGTGCAGATATTTTACATAACTGTCAGGTCACAGGTCCCACAGTAGTGTATTAGAAGTGTGCTGCCTCAAAATCTAGCCCAGATGTTGAAAATTATACAGTTTAAAAATTTAAAGTTAAAGTCCCAACGATAGTCACACACACTAGGTGTGGTGAAATCCTCCTCTGCGTTTGACCAATCCCCTTGTTTACCCCCTGGGAGGTGAGGGGAGCAATGAGCAGCAGCGGTGGCTGCGCTCGGGAATCATTTGGTGATTTAACCCCCAATTCCAACCCTTGATGCTGATTGCCAAGCAGGGAGGCAATGGGTCTCATTTTTATAGTCTTTGGTATGACTCGGCCGGGGTTTGAACTCACGACCTTCCAGTCTCAGGGCGGACACTCTAACCACAATGCCACTGAGCGAGTATTGTGCTTTAGTAAACCCTACGGGAACACGCTGTTTTGCATGCCTGTAGCTTCAATGCTAATGAGCTGTGTTCGTCCACTTTTTCAGGTAGACTGTAACTCTACACTTGTCCACTGCATTAGATGCCATACATTTATCACATACAGTACAACGATAATGTAACATTGAGAAGTGGGACAAGAGGATAGAATTGTTAGCAATACTAGCATAGCTATGTGAGCTACAGCGCTAACAGTCGGTCATGCTATGTTAGCCTTTTTGCTGAAGAAAAACAAAATAGATCAAATTTAAAGTTCCCATGTCTGTAGCTGACAGGGCAGCATCAGGCTTTATTTTAAAATGTTTTGCAAAGCCTTATTGTTTTGTTATTTTTCTTATGTTCTTTATGAAGGGGCGGGTGTATACTTGGGGCGGGCTCATCTAGCTAGAAGTGGTTCAAAGGCAGTATTGTGTCCATAATTTTATAGAATCAGTATAATGAGTATTATTATCTTTTGTAAGGCTGATTTTGTGGCACAGTTAAAACTTCGCCATACTCCCTATATTATAAACAGTAATTTTTCCATGTTGTACTTACATTAGTAGAGCACTTAGACGGTTATTAAAATGTTATTTTTGGTGATGTCCGTATGGGAATTGCCGCTGCTCCCGCTTTATATGAGCTGCCATAAATATGACATATGCTTCTGGTAGGCGTCTGGATTAATCCACCTCTTCTTTGTGTATTTATAAGTTGAGCTTGACTGCTGTGTAACAACATGACATCATCTTTTTAATATTTACCTTCATTTTTGGGCAGAGGCAGTCCGTCCCCTGTCCTCCAGATGTTTGGTGGCCTTAGCTTGGCACACTTGCCACAGGCTTAATGAGCCGTCCTATGAAGACTTGAGGGGCTCTCCTAGCCAGTCTTTAAACATTCCTCCTTTTTTTAGGCTACAAAAGTGAATGAATTAAATGACTGAATTTATACTGTTCTTTTAATGCAACACAACACCTAGGAGGGTCTTTTTCTCTGTACCTGAACCCCATCTACCCGCCTATATATTATAATCTACTTGTTAGTAAGACTCCACATGTGCTATTTTCATCAAGCTGCACTTTTAAACAGCTTAACCTTATCCTGCTTCATTTGTAATGACGCTGTCCTCCATTCCAGGTGTCCTACGACGCAGACGGATTCTGTGAAAGGAACCGAGACGTCCTTTTCACTGACCTCATTGAGTTAATGCAGGGCAGTCAAATGTAAGTGACTCCTATTTCATTGACACCATATGCGATCAGGTTTTAACATTTACTTTTCTTCTACAGCCTTGGGGGTTTTCATTGGTTAGGAATTTTTTGTTTTGGTTTGTTTGTTTATTAATGATAGGTTTTTTCCCATTACATTTGTATATACAATAATAAAATTGTATATACAATATATACAATAATAATGAAGTATAAACAAATAAAATAAACAAATAAAACATAAATTGAAATAAAATAAAACAATAACAATAATGAATTGTATATATCTATTTTATGTAAAATATTAAAAAACATAAATGTTACGGTCAAACTTTTAAATGTATTTATTTTTTTGTTTCTGAAGGGTCAGAAGCTGTAACATCAATTCAGGTTGAATTCAGATCTGAACCAGATTGCATCAGCATTGAAGTTAACATTTAATATACCGTACCAACTTTATTATTCAACCACAGTTGAAAACAAAGGGCTGTACACCACAAACAAGTAAACACACAAAAAGCAGAGAAATAAAGACAAAGGATAGACTGAAATATATAATTTAAAACAGAGGTAAAATAAATATATATGCACATAAAAAGAGCAGATACAAATTATCTTGAGCAATTTGTTAAGGCAGTTAAAAAGTTAAAAACTGTTTAAACAGTTCAAAGTCTTATGCTAGTGAGTCAAAATGGGTTTTAAGAAGAGTCTTAAAAGTAGCCAAAGAATTGGCCTGTCTCACATGGAGAGGGAGATCGTTCCAGAGTTTGGGACCCGCAACAGAAAATGCACTGTCCCCTCTGAGCTTGCGCTTTGATTTGGGTACCTCCAGGATCAGCTGATCAGCTGACCTAAGGGACTGGGTGGAGGCATGGAGGTGGAGCAGCTCAGAGAGGTAAGGAGGGGAAAGACCATGTCAGGACTTAAAAACAAATAAAAATAATTTTAAGATGGACTCTAAAAGACACAGGCAGCCAGTGAAGTGAGGCTCAAACAAGAGCAATGTGCTCTCTTTTGATTGTGCTTGTTAAAAGTCGAGCAGCTGCATTTTGAACCAGCTGCAGACGTGAGAGGGAAGACTGACTGATTCCAAAATACAAAGAGTTACAGTAATCCAGCCGAGATGTGATAAAGGCATGGATTACTGTCTCAAACTGTTTCCTGGAAAGAAGGTTTTTAACTTTGGCCAGGTGACGTAAATTAAAAAAGCTATCTTTCACCACTGTGACACTCTGACGGTCCAATTTAAAATCACTATCAATACGAAAGCCCAGGTTAGTGACCATGGCCTTAACGTGCAAAGCCAAGGGGCCAAAGTCAACAGGGGGGGGCCTCACTCGGACTCATTAAAGGTCAGGCCGTACACTGTAAAAAGTTAATTTCTAAACAGGATTAAATATGTAAAATCAATGTCAAAAACACATTTTAAGATACAGTACGTTTATCAATTTGTTTATGTCCTAAAATCAGAGATCAGGTATGTAAAACAAAAACAAACAGTCGTCCCTGGCCACATTTCACTTCAAATATTGTGGCTTCACTATACCATGGATATTTTTGGGGATATTTTGTAAAGCCTATTCAATTTTTTGGTCCCACATTAAGCATTTTCAAGCATGAACATGGCCAAACTTAAAAATATCAATACTGCAGTAGTACTGGTTACTAGAGGAGACCAAACCAATTATAGCATGCTGTTCAGTATCGTGAGTTATTTAGTGACTCAGCTATTTTGGATTAAAAGAGTATAAAGGTGACTAAATGGTGTCTCTAGAGCAGGGGTGTCAAACTCAAATACAGAGTGGGCCAAAATTTAAAACTGAACAAAGCCGCGGGCCAAGGTTGAACAAATTAACCATTTAATAGGGACCCAAGTTTTGCATTGAATATTGAACAAGCAAGGCTTATATAACTGTATAGTGACATGCAAAATCGAGTTTCAAAAAATAATAATAATAATTAAAAATTATCTATGGCGTATCAAATACAATTTAAATAAAAAATGAATGCCTCTTTTCTATTTGCAGCCTTCTGAGGTAAATATCAACATTAACTTTTTCCACAGGCTAATAAATTTGAAAATAAAATAACAATGAATAAACCAACCATTCAGGACTTTAAACGTCCCGGAAGAGTTAGTGCTGCAAAGGGTTCTGGGTATTTGTTCTGTTGTGTTTATGTTGTGTCACGGTGCGGATGTTCTCCTGAAATGTGTTTGTCATTCTTGTTTGGTGTGGGTTCACAGTGTGGTGTATATTTGTAACAGTGTTAAAGTTGTTTTATACAGCCACCCTCAGTGTAACCTGTATCGCTGTTGATCAAGTATGCATGGCATTCACTTTAGTAAGAGTGCAGAAGCCGCATATATTATGTGACTAGGCCAGCACTCGTTAAACTGGATGAAATTCGAACGTGACTATATTCGGGAGGGGCACTGAAATTTGGGAGTTTCCCGGGAGGGTAGACAAGTATGAGAATTAGCGGTGAATGCGGTGGTACCGCGGCACCGCCGCTGTATATGATCGGCAGGCCAGCTCTAGTGTTAATTTGATATCTCCTCAAGGGCCAAGTGAAATTCCACGGCGGGCCAAATTTGGCCCGCGGGCCAGAGTTTGACACCCATGCTCTAGAGCACGGGTCAGAAACCTTTTTGGCTGAGAGAGCCATGAAAGCCAAATACTTTAAAATGTATTTCCGTGAGAGCCATATAATATTTTTTAACACTGAAAAAAAAACTAAATGCGTGCATTTTTAAGTAAGACCAACATTTTTAGAGTATAATAAGTCTCTTATTCTTTTTAATAACATTGTTATTCTGAAGCTAACCAATAATAAATAAAATACTTCTTACCATTTAGGTGCAAGTTCCTGAACAGGTGCGGTAGAAACGAATGGATGGATTAAAACGCATGAGAATGTTTTATATTTTGAACGTTATTTTTAACACTGTGATTACCAGCGGAATTACTCATTACTTATCATGTTAAGCAGTGTCAGCTAAGATTTATCTGACAGCCAGATGCAGTCATCAAAAGAGCCACATCTGGCTCGAGAGCCATAGGTTCCCTACCCCTGCTCTAGAGGTATTTTCATAATTTGGAAAAACATATTTAGAAGATTTTAAACATGTTTTTATGCTCTCGATTTTAAAATATTAAATGTATGATTTATGATTCCTACTTGTGGAAATAAATTTATCGGGGTCATATCCATATCCAATTAACAGCAATAAACAAGGGATAAATGTACTTGTTGCTAACTTTCTCGTGCTTGCTTTGCTTAGTGTACATTGAGCTGTGTGAGAAATATTTACATATTTTCACCCTTTTATGTGCAGTGGTTTAGAAGTAGAAGAGTTTTGTTACACAAACACATTTATTTATATACCATGAGTTGTCGTAAGTATCAGCAAAATGTGTCTTTCCCATTTGTTTGATAAAAATTCTGTATCAGTGACAAGGCTACTTTTGTGACGCATGTGTTTGGACTTGAACCAGACTTTACAGTGCGTTCAAAGGTGGGTCGAAGAGAGAAGTGTGCAGGGCGGGATAATGCGGTGCCCTTTGACCTCGAATAACGTCTGGCTGCAATCCAGATATGCAGCTTTCAGAGTTAGCCCCAGTCTAGCCTTCAATGGTGCAGAATCCCTGCGGGGGATGATTTGAGGGGTCCCCTCTGGTTCCTCTATATTTACTTTGGTTAAAGAGGCCATCTGTGCAAAGTGCATTGTCTGTATAACCTCCTGCCTCCTTTTGTGAACAAGCTTTTTTGTCACGTCATGCAGACACGTTTTTGAAAATACTTCCTGCATTCTACATTCCTCAAACCTGTCTTAAATAATGCAGCAATATGCATAAAGGAAGCATGAGGAAGGGAGTCGCCTCGTTCTTGAGCACAGCAGGTTAAAATAAGAGAAGAAATGACCAGTGTTGTGTGTCAGCTGGAAGTTATTAGTACACACAACCTGCAGAGCCTTTGTTCTCTGACCACCCAGTTTTAAAACTACACCACACACACAACAAGATGGGAGAAGAATTCCAACATGAGAAAGAACGTCACGATAACAACAGCGTGTTTCAACTATACAGTATGTCAGGTTTTTTGTAAAATGGTATTTCAAGGGGAGGTGAAAAACTACTGTATGCCTTAATGCATTAAATCAAATTAAACTTTATTTATAAAGTGCTTTTCATACAGTACATCAATAATGTAAAACTAGGTATTTACAATGCTTTAAAAAAAACACCCCAATAAACCCTCTACCCTTATATACCCCTCACCCCCAAAGAGAAGTCAGGTGACAAAACTGTGTCACAGGAGCCGTCTGCACCAGGAGCTCACCTGACCATAACGTAAAATATGGACATAGTGTAAATAGATTAAGAGAAGAGGCAAAAATAACTGTAAACATGACTAATGAAATTGATAAATATTAACACACATTTCTCTTTTGTAAAATACATCTGTACAGCAGATATGGGCATCTACATTAACAATATCATTGCCCGAGTGGCTGGACAGGACAGATTGAAAAAAAAAAAAAATTGTTACAAATAAGAATCGCGATTCATTCAGAATTTTTTTTTTTACACCCCTAAAAAGTATCGTCAAATATGCAGTACAGTATGATACGAATATAGTTCTCTCGCCTACAATAAGAATTAAATTAGGAATACATACAGTACATACATACATTTTAATTTTCCTGAGGGAACTCTCCTGAAGGAATCAATAAAGTACTATATCTATCTAGTAAAGATCCGCTCATGCTACCAAATATGGGGCTATGCCCAACAAAGGGCCGCGTAGTTCAGCATTCCTAAAAGTTATGTCACGTCAGCAATTCCTTCAAAGCACAATCCATCAGTTATGTTTACACTTTCTCATGGAGGGTTTGTGAACAAGTGGTCTTTCGGTTCAACCAACTGTTCACAACTGTGTCCTTGCTTAGTGGATTTGGAATGTAAATGGTTGACCTTTTGGTTGTGGAATCATTAACAGCATTTTTGTTTTGGGCTCCCATGGACGAGAATAGCAACTGACTCTCCTCACCTTGGTCCTCTAACAGAGCCTTCATCAGAGCGCTGTTCACTGAAAACCTCAATGCAGAAAAGAAGGGTCGGCCCACCACTGCAGGCTGTAAAATAAAGGTGTGTTTTTAAACAAAGTATGTACTGTATGTGTGTGCCCCCTATCTTAAAGGGGACCTATGATGATTCCTATCTACATTTACTTGTTGTCTAAATAATACAGTATAAATTAGATGTTTTTTGGTGTAAATCTTGTACGCATTTTGCCTCACAGTCACATATATAACATGCTTCGTATATCTGCAAGGTATTTGAGTAAGCGTTCCCTTTAAATTGCAAATGAAACCGCGCCCCACCTTCTCCAAAAGTATCAATTTATCATTTAAAAATGTACACTGTTTAGATATAAAGGCATATTTTGTAGAGGAACATCACCCTTATTTTTTTCCAGACATGGTCAAAAATAAACTTCATATACAGTAAACAGAATCACCGGTCACACATTGGTACATGCATCAAAAAAGTCATTTTTCACCATTTATCTCACTGTTTCACGTCTGTGTTATTATGCACATGCTACAAGTAGATTAAAATAATACTTAATCCTGCTTTCTCTTGTAGTTCCTTAAAGGGAACTGGCACTTTGCCTATCGTTCCCAATCAATATCATCATGTATTTAAAACGGTAATGGAAGTGTTTTGATGTTTTATTAGGGGCTCCTTTGGCAGAATTGAACGGCTCCCATAGCCTCCATTGTAAGCAGACTTTTGATCGAATTTATTTAATATTTAGAATGCATAAAAAAAAAAAAAAACATCCGTCGTCATGTTTTTCATAATAATTGTGAACGGTCAGCAACATTTATTAAAAAAGGGCAGTTTCCATACTGGCCCATATTTATAAAATAGCCCTGTGTAAAATGTTGTGGACAAATATTACTTTTGTAGTCATCAGCGCAGGCGGGAGGGCATAAGACGAGAAGAAATAACACATGAGGCTCCGAGCAGTAGCTACTACAATGCCCACGATAAGTAACTCTGTCAATCTGTGATATTACAAATGGCCCACTGTTAAAGAAAAATTGCATAACAAAGCGTTCAAAAACTTCCAAAACTGCGTGCAACCTCACGCCAGAATGCATAAACCTCATGATTTGACGCTTTTGCATTATTTATCATAAGTATCTAACAACATTTATAAGTCAGAAAAAAATGAAAATCATTATAGGTCTTCTATTGGTTGTCAGTAGATTGTCCAGGTGTGCCGCATGTTGTCTGCCACATTAATCATCCACTCGTTTTCTGTTTTTGTTTACTCGTCCAGAAACAAGCCAATGACCTGGTGAGCACGTTGATGAAATGTACGCCACATTATATCCGTTGTATCAAACCTAATGAAACCAAGAAGCCCAGAGACTGGGAAGAAAGCCGGTAAGTGAGCCAGCAATTCTTCATCATCGTCTTCCTGCCTCTGTTCATTTTTCTCACTTTTCTATCTAAAGGCCATCTTAGTGTATGGGACATTCCCCTTCTTTATCGCTAGCTTTCAGTTTCCCGCTCACAGGCCTTACTTGGGTACTTCTTGCTCCGATGCGGAGTTCTCTTGTATTGTTCAGAGTCTGTATGAACTTCCTGTTGTGAGTCCGCTGCAGTCCGCCCTGTTAATTAGCACCGGAACCACTGTTTTTACAGGAAGTCTGAATGAACAAAATAGTGTTTGCTGTAGGCACATGTTGGGAAAAAGGGGCTAATATGCATACAATGTCAATATACTACTTCAGTAGAAGTAGACATGTAGAGAAGTGTGACTTTACTGCACCCTTGTAATTAGCTTTGGAAATCCACTGGCATGATCAACACTTACAGTATCTACCCGAGTGACAATCATTTTGTGAGTTTCTTTGCTTCCTCCACCAAAAATGAGTGTTAGAGTGTGTAAAGGAGTTAGTGTTTTGCATCCACAAAAACTTTGTAGAACTCCTAAATGTGCTGCAGATCTGTGATGGGTAAATGGCGCTTTAGTGGGTGTATCGACACCAAACTGATACTGTGTCAGTGTTTCATAATGCTGGGTTTAAAAAGTCCCTACATTTGACCTGCAAATACAAATCAATTGTTTGTAAACATGATTGTTTTGTTTTAAACAAATAGCTGTGTAGAAAGGAAAATTAAACGTGCAACTCTGGTCAATGAGCTAAACCATTGTTTTTCAACCACTAGTGTGCCGTGCCTGGAGATACAGTCTGGTGTGCTGTGGGAGATTATCTAATTTCACCTATTTGGGTTAAAAATATTTTTTGCAAACCAGTAATTATAGTCTGCAAATTATGTGTTGTTGTTGAGTGGTCAGTGCTGTCTAGAGCACGGCAGAGTAACCGTGTAATACTCTTCCATATCAGTAGGGGGCAGCCGGTAGCTAATTGCTTTGTAGATGTCGGAAACAGCGGGAGGCAGTGTGAAGGTAAAAAGGTGTCTAATGCTTAAACCAAAAATAAACAAAAGGTGAGTGCCCCTAAGAAAAGGCATTGAAGCTTAGTATGCAGAACGAAACTAAAACTGAACTGGCTACAAAGTAAACAAAAACAGAATGCTGGACGACAGCAAAGACTTACTGTGGAACAAAGATGGCGTCCACAAAGTACATCCAAACATGACATGACAATCAACAATGTCCCCACAATGAAGGATAAAAACAACTGAAATATTCTTGATTGCTAAAACAAAGTAGATGCGGGAAATATCGCTCAATGGAAGACATGAAACTGCTACAGGAAAATACCAAAAAAAGAGAAAAAGCCACCAAAATAGCTCGCAAGACAAGAACTAAAACACTACACAGGAAAACAGCAAAAAACTCCAAATAAGTCACGGCGTGATGTGACAGGTCGTGACAGTACACCTATTTTGAGACAAGAGCTATATTGATGCTTGGTTGGTTATGGTTTAAAGTCATATCCAACAATTGCGACAACGACTTTTTACTAACAACTGAGTTTTGTTTTTTAATGATTTCTGCTGGTGGTGTGCCTCCGGATTTTTTCAACGCAAAAAATGTGCTTTGGCACAAATAAGGTTGAACAACACTGAGCTAAACAATATAAGATATACTAATATATAATACAATTTAAATATAGGAAAATAACATCAACCTTTTTGGCGCTTTAGAATCAAAATTATCACACACTTCTGATTTTTCCTTTTTCTTAGTTCCATTTGAATCAACAATGAAGTCGTCATTTAGTATGCGCTGTCACTTATAAGCTTTAAGAAGTTCTTCCTGATAAATACAGTTTGCCACTTAAATGATAAAGCAACTGTATTGGTTTCATGTTTTTGTTTTTTTAAAGTGAGACGATATTACACCGTGTGTTTCGTAATGCATCCATGCTTCAGTATTGTTTGACCCATCACTACATTTAACTCTACGCTGTTATGGTCCGCTAGCATTGGGGCCAAATAAGCCAGTGACCAACTTAACCCAGCACATTGTGTGTGGCATTTGACACCCACTTTTGCTGTGCTCATTAACCCCTTACAGGACTGGAGTTTCCCAATCTCCCAGCACGTATTAATTTTCTTCAATGAATATGGCAACATGGGCAAAATCTGTTTTTTTTTTTTAACATAATTTCCCGATACATCTGTTCCTAACGTATGGATTTGTGCTTCTATTTGTCCAGTATAAAGCACCAGGTGGAGTACCTGGGTCTGAAGGAGAACATCAGGGTGAGGCGTGCTGGCTACGCCTACCGTCGCTTCTTCAGGAAGTTCCTCAACAGGTAACACAACATCCAACATGAATTGTTATTGTTCTGTAATTACACAACACATTTGTTAGGCCATGTGTACCGTGAGGACCACCTTTAGATCTTTATAATAAGCGCACAAAACAAAAGGATAATCAGTAGGGAGTGCATCTCTTTTGGTGGTTGACAGTCACAGGGTTGCATACTGGGAATTGTTGGAGAAACGGACTATTAAAATCAGAAGTACGTTATTCCCGAGAACTGGTTGATGGAGTAGTCCTTGGCATGTTGCATGCTCTTCCAGCTGTGCTATGCTTTAATGTCATAGGCGTGAACGTGATCTACTGGTCTTTGGTCCTCAGATACGCCATCCTGACTAAAGAGTCCTGGCCAACATGGCAAGGAGATGAGAAACAAGGCGTCCTCCACCTCATGCACTCCGTCAACATGGACCAGGAGCAGTTCCAGCTGGGTCGTACCAAGGTGTTCGTGAAAGCCCCCGAGTCGGTACGTTTGGTCTGCTCACCATCCTCTTTTCTATTTGATGGATTTCTGCTTCTTTATCAGTACTGCCAAAGCATACATAACATGAGTATACATTTTTCTTTAATATTTGCATACATGTTGCAACGTCAGTTTAGTTAGTACAATTCAAACAGGACGGGCATGTTTACATTTTTATTTAAATCCGTTTTCAGTTGTTAGCAATATGATTTATTTCAAAGTTATGTAAATGTTATACAATGTTACACATAGTGGAGACTACAAGTCATAGATCAAGTTAAATGAAGGTTGTAAGCACCATATAAGGGCATCAGTAACCCAAATCAAGCGTGGGTCCTTATTGTAGGGGAGGAGACGCCACCCGACCCCTCGCAGCACGTCAGCATTGACTCAACAAAGTACACAGTGTGGTTGCACAGTTGACACAACATCGTCTTTTCCAGCCTCACCATTTTTTATGGCTTTTATGAAAGCGGCGCTTGTGTCAGGCTTTTGCTTTCACTTGTTGACATTTGTATACATCACACACACACAAGTCTGTAGAAATGAATGCACAGACAACATAGTCTTAATTCATCCTCCCAGCTGATCCTGAATGTTACTTATTCATTACTAGGCAGCCCCCCCTTCCCCAAACGCTCGAAGTCCACGTCACTGAGGTGTGCTTATGAAAGGCAAATATCACCACATATCACATCATCATCTCTGTGTGAGATAAGACAGAGACGCTTATTAGATTTTTATTAGTTTCTTTAATGTCAAGCCAGATGTCCATGAAGACATTTTAACCCAGAGTGGTGATGGACCATCTATAGTTTATACAGTAATGCCCAAAGTTATTCATAATATGGCCAAATTCTATTTCGAAAATAACTTTTGTTGACTTTAAAGGGTTTATAGACTGTAAAACATAGTTTTTGTTGTTGTTTTCTTACATGATACAATCTATTCTCATCCAAAACATTGTTGAGAAAACGTAATATTTTGCACAGTTCTAAATAATTCCTGTCATTTCTTGCATAATTTAGACCAAGGGCTCTCAAAGTGTGGCACAGTGACCCTCTCCTCAAAAATTATTTGTGACATCCTGCCTAAAAAACAAAATTTCTCTTGGCCGTATCTTGAGTTATTTCCTGCTTACCTCAGCCTTTCTTTGCTCGCTCATTGTAGGAACTACAAATCAATTCATTTTGCCCTTTTACATATCTGAAATTAGCTAAGCATGTTTTGAAAATCTGGTTTTCTTTCCTTTTTTCAAACTGCTGTATTTCCACTGAAAGTCAGAGGTGTCCAAACTTGAGGGCCGCATTGGACTAAAAAAATTTGGTCGAGGGCCGAAAAAAACATATATAAACTGTTTATTATTTACCGTCCAGACCTGTCATCCCTCAACAAGCGCAGCGAAATTGTAACAGCATGCCGCCACAGACGGAAACACCTCCTAGGTAACACATGAGCCAATCACCACGCCCCTACGCCAGCCTGTACCCACCCACTCTGTGCCCTATATAAACCATGGTATGGGAATGCTCCCATTAAAATCTCCTGATGATTGAGGGTACCCCCCCTCATAAAACAGGCCTGTAGAGATGAAATAGTCTTGTGATTTTTTTTCCCCACACATACATATATTGCGCTCTACTACGGTATCGAGCACTATTTTTTGGATAACCTTATTAAGACATATACTCCGCTCCAAATTGACATTTGTTGAGCACTGTACGACGATCAGAAATGGAAAAATTCAACATCGACTACTCCACGAAGAACATTCCCATACCCGCGCAGAATGACTACAAGCTAAGGCTCATAGAAAAGACGGAACACTTCCTAAGAAGGATGCGGTGGAAAGCACATTTTTTCCTCCACCCTGAAACAAAAGGAACGCAAAAGAAAACTTACGGATTCAAATCTACCAAGAACCCACCCACAGTTGAGGAACTAAAGGATTTTGAGAACGACATGCTCAAAATGATACAATCAGTCAAATTCAAGCCAATCCGCAACCCACTCCTCACCAAGCTGAAAAATGACAAGGAGCGCATCAAGAAAGTAAACAACCTCATCATAGCTGCCGATAAAACCACAAACTTCTACAGAATGGACATACCAGAACATCACACCTTACTGGACAGAAGCATCACCAAATCATACAAAAAAGCGCAACCCAACACCTTACAGAACATCCACCTGGAAAATAAAAGGATCGCGGCTGAACTGGACATTGAGGACAGGGTGGACGCCACAGCCAACAAGGAAGCCTTCATCACATTGAAGGACCACAAACCCAACTTCGCAAATAACCCAACATGCCGACTAATAAACCCAACTAAATCTGAAATAGGAAAAATCAGCAAAATAATCCTGGACAGAGTCAACACAAAAATCAAGGACAAAACACCACTCAACCAATGGAGAAATACAGCAGCAGTAATCAAATGGTTCAACAACATCCAAGACAAACAACAGCACAACTTTATCTCCTTTGATATCGAATAATTTTACCCTTCCATCACGCAAGACCTACTGACTCAAGCACTAGACTTCGCCTCAGACTACGACTCAATCACAGGCAACGAAAGAAACATCATCATCCACGCAAAAAACTCCATTTTCATCCACAACAGTACACCATGGCAAAAAAAGAACAATGCAACATTTGACGTCACTATGGGAAGTTTTGACGGAGCAGAAACATGTGAACTCGTTGGGAGTTTCCTCCTCTCCCAGCTCGCTAGACTCAATCTGAACCTTGGTATTTACCGTGATGACGGACTGGCAGTGTGTCGCGCCTCGCCAAGGAGCAGCGAGAATACCAAGAAGCGCATATGCCAAATTTTCAAAGAGAACGGCCTACGGATCACGATTGAAGCCAACAAGCAAACCGTCAACTTCCCTGACGTCACTTTCAACCTGAGAAATAACAGCTACCAACCATTCACGAAACCCAACAGAACACTCCAATACGTGCACCATGACAGCAACCACCCACCCACCACCACGAAAAGAATACCTACCGGAATTAATAAGAGGCTATCGATGCTGTCATCTAGCAAAGCTGAATTTGACCAAGCAACCCCCCCGTACCAAAAAGCCCTTGATGAAAGCGGATACAATTTCACCCTCACCTATGAACCCACGCCAGGAAACCAGCCAAAAAAGAACAGAAAACGAAACGACATCATCTGGTACAACCCCCCATACAGCAAAAACGTCTCAACTAACATTGGACACAAATTCCTCAATCTGATTGACAAACACTTTCCCAAAGACAACACCCTAAGAAAAGTATTCAACAAGAACAACATTAAATTGAGCTACAGCTGTATGAACAATATACGACAAATCATCTCAAACCACAACAAAACAATTGCAAATGAGCCGTCGGCCCCCGGACAGAGCGACTCCAAAACCAACAAAGGCTGTAACTGTCGAAAGAAACCTGATTGCCCTCTCAACGGGGGGTGCTTACAAACATCAGTTGTCTACCAATCTAAGGTAATACGCAAGGACATTAACACATCCGACACATATGTAGGATTAACCGAGGGAGAATTCAAAACCAGATGGAACAATCACAAGGCTTCTTTCAGAAACCAAAACCTGCGGAATACCACAGAACTCAGCAAACACATTTGGGACCTCAAAGACAATAATGTTGAATATTCAATAACATGGCAAATTCTTGCATCCAGCACACCTTACAATAGTGGTAATAAAAGATGCAACCTATGCTTGAAAGAGAAACTGTTTATTATTTACCGTCCAGACCTGTCATCCCTCAACAAGCGCAGCGAAATTGTAACAGCATGCCGCCACAGACAGAAACACCTCCTAGGTAACACATGAGCCAATCACCACGCCCCTACGCCAGCCTGTACCCACTCACTCTGTGCCCTATATAAACCATGGTATGTGAATGCTCCCATTAAAATCTCCTGATGATTGAGGGTACCCCCCCTCATGAAACAGGCCTGTAGAGATGAAATAGTCTTGTGATTTTTTTCCCCACACATATATATATATATATATATATATATATATATATATATATTATATATATATATATATAAATATATATATATATATATATATATATATATATTTATATATATATATATATTTATATATATATATATATATATATATTTACTCCTCTCTGAGCTGCCACCTTAACGTGGTAGAGGAGTTTGCGTGTCCCAATGATCCTAGGAGCTATGTTGTCCGGGGGCTTGATGCCCCCTGGTAGGGTCTCCCAAGACAAACTGGTCCCAGGTGAGGGATCAGACAAAGAGCAGCTCGAAGACCTCTATGATGAAAACGATTAAGGAACCCAGATTTCCCTTGCCTGGACGCGGGTCACCGGGGCCCCCCTCTGGAGCCAGGCCCGGAGGTGGTGCACGATGGCGAGCGCCTGGTGGCCGGGCCTGTCCCCATGGGGCCCGGCCGGGCACAGCCCGAAGAGGCAACGTGGGTCCCCCCTCCAATGGGCTCACCACCCATAGCAGGGGCCATAGAGGTCGGGTGCGATGTGAGCTGGGCGGAAGCCGAGGGCAGGGCACTTGGCGGTCCGATCCTCGGCTACAGAAGCTAGCTCTTGGGACGTGGAACGTCACCTCGCTGGGGGGGAAGGAGCCTGAGCTAGTGCGCGAGGTGGAGAAGTTCCGACTAGATATAGTCGGACTCACTTCGACGCACAGCAAGGGCTCTGGAACCAGTTCTCTCGAGAGGGGCTAGACTCTCTTGCACTCTGGCGTTGCCGGCAGTGAGAGGCGACGGGCTGGGGTGGCAATTCTTGTTTTCCCCCCGGCTCAGAGCCTGTACGTTGGAGTTCAACCCGGTGGACGAGAGGGTAGCTTCCGTCCGCCTTCGGGTGGGGGAACGGGTCCTGACTGTAGTTTGCGCTTACGCGCCAAACCACAGCTCAGAGTACCCACCCTTTTTGGATTCACTCGAGGGAGTACTTGAGAGTGCTCCCCCGGGTGATTCCCTCGTTCTACTGGGGGACTTCAATGCTCATGTTGGCAGCGACAGTGAAACCTGGAGAGGCGTGATTGGGAAGAATGGCTGCCCGGATGTGAACCCGAGCGGTGTTTTGTTATTGGACTTTTGTGCCCGTCACAGATTGTCCATAACAAACACCATGTTCAAACATAAGGGTGTCCATATGTGCACTTGGCACCAGGACACCCTAGGCCGCAGTTCCATGATCGACTTTGTAGTTGTGTCATCGGATTTGCGGCCTCATGTTTTGGACACTCGGGTGAAGAGAGGGGCGGAGCTTTCTACCGATCACCACCTGGTGGTGAGTTGGCTGCGATGGTGGGGGAGGATGCCGGACAGACCTGGCAGGCCCAAACGCATTGTGAGGGTTTGCTGGGAACGTCTGGCAGAGTCTCCTGTCAGAGAGAGTTTCAATTCCCACCTCCGGAAGAACTTTGAACATGTCACGAGGGAGGTGCTGGACATTGAGTCCGAATGGACCATGTTCCGCGCCTCTATTGTCGAGGCGGCTGATTGGAGCTGTGGCCGCAAGGTAGTTGGTGCTTGTCGTGGCGGTAATCCTAGAACCCGTTGGTGGACACCGGCGGTGAGGGATGCCGTCAAGCTGAAGAAGGAGTCCTATCGGGTTCTTTTGGCTCATAGGACTCCTGAGGCAGCGGACAGGTACCGACAGGCCAAGCGGTGTGCGGCTTCAGCGGTCGCAGAGGCAAAAACTCGGACATGGGAGGAGTTCGGTGAGGCCATGGAAAACGACTTCCGGATGGCTTCGAAGCAATTCTGGACCACCATCCGCCGCCTCAGGAAGGGGAAGCAGTGCACTATCAACACCGTGTATGGCGAGGATGGTGTTCTGCTGACCTCGACTGCGGATGTTGTGGATCGGTGGAGGGAATACTTCGAAGACCTCCTCAATCCCACCAACACGTCTTCCTATGAGGAAGCAGTGCCTGGGGAGTCTGTGGTGGGCTCTCCTATTTCTGGGGCTGAGGTTGCTGAGGTAGTTAAAAAGCTCCTCGGTGGCAAGGCCCCGGGGGTAGATGAGATCCGCCCGGAGTTCCTTAAGGCTCTGGATGCTGTGGGGCTGTCTTGGTTGACAAGACTCTGCAGCATCGCGTGGACATCGGGGGTGGTACCACTGGATTGGCAGACCGGGGTGGTGGTTCCTCTCTTTAAGAAGGGGAACCGGAGGGTGTGTTCTAACTATCGTGGGATCACACTCCTCAGCCTTCCCGGTAAGGTCTATTCAGGTGTACTGGAGAGGAGGCTACGCCGGATAGTCGAACCTCAGATTCAGGAGGAACAGTGTGGTTTTCGTCCTGGTCGTGGAACTGTGGACCAGCTCTATACTCTCGGCAGGGTCCTTGAGGGTGCATGGGAGTTTGCCCAACCAGTCTACATGTGTTTTGTGGACTTGGAGAAAGCATTCGACCGTGTCCCTCGGGAAGTCCTGTGGGGAGTGCTCAGAGAGTATGGGGTATCAGACTGTCTGATTGTGGCAGTCCGCTCCCTGTATGATCAGTGCCAGAGCTTGGTCCGCAGTCCGGTAGTAAGTTGGACACGTTTCCAGTGAGGGTTGGACTCCGCCAAGGCTGCCCTTTGTCACCGATTCTGTTCATAACCTTTATGGACAGAATTTCTAGGCGCAGTCAAGGCGTTGAGGGCATCTGGTTTGGTGGCTGCAGGATTAGGTCTCTGCTTTTTGCAGATGATGTGGTCCTGATGGCTTCATCTGGCCAGGATCTTCAGCTCTCACTGGATCGGTTCGCAGCTGAGTGTGAAGCGACTGGGATGAGAATCAGCACCTCCAAGTCCGAGTCCATGGTTCTCGCCCGGAAAAGGGTGGAGTGCCATCTCCGGGTTGGGGAGGAGATCTTGCCCCAAGTGGAGGAGTTCAAGTACCTCGGAGTCTTGTTCACGAGTGAGGGAAGAGTGAATCGTGAGATCGACAGGCGGATCGGTGCGGCGTCTTCAGTAATGCGGACGCTGTATCGGTCCATTGTGGTGAAGAA